>NW_004955419.1:22162553-22208939 GCF_000276665.1 Chinchilla lanigera | reverse complement strand
AGAGAGATATTTCTTTCTGCCCCCTTTTAAATAGATTTATCCAAGTATAACTGATATACAATAAAATACTTTTAAATGCACAGTTTAAGCCATAGCATGCATGTGATCCTAAGAAACCGTCATTACAATCAAGATGTTGAACACTTATCACTTCAAAACTTCCCTCATCTCCATAATCCCTCTCCTGCGCTCTCCCAGCTCACTGCCATCACTAGGCAACTGAAAGTCTGCTTTCTACCTCTGTATATTTGTGTGCATTTTATGGAAATTTATGTACAAACGGAATTATTCAGTTTGTACTCATTTGTCAGAGTGAGTGGAGTTGCAAAGCCTTAGTCCCTTCTTACCTATTAGACAGTGTTTCATGACCCATCTCACCATGTTGGCTTCCTTACAAAACAAAACAAAACAAACAAGGAAGTAAATGGGGCCCATAATAACAGAGAGAATACTAACATAAAAGGTTTTTATAGCCATTATCATCTAAATTGCAGGAACACTTGAATTGTTTTAGCAGAATGGTACATTGATGTTAAGGGTAGAAAAGGAGATAAACCGACAATATACATCTACAGAATGTTCACTGCAATGTGAAACAGCAAAAAGAAAAAACCTAGGAAAAAATTTAAGTGGTGATTTGTAAGTGACTTAACGACAAGTTACAGCTATGAGAAGACACACTCGGTGTACCCTGTCATTAAAATACATAACTGAAAACGCAGCCTCCACCCTGGAGGGCTAACCTTCCAAAGGTTAGTACAGGCTGTTTTCATATTTGGGTGAAAAGGCTGGTAAGGGTGCGGCCACTTTCTTCTCTTTAGAACTTGGATTTTCTACAAAAGCTTATGCTTCTTTTCAAAACAAAAATAAAAGACTGTCCCTGAAAAACATAAAGTGCTAATTTACCAGCCAGATCTAATCTTAGTTAGTTATCTGATTTAAGGCATAAGCATAGAGAAATGTTTGCAAAGGATTATACACAAAAATCTTAAAATCCATTGTCTCACTTTAATGAGATCCTGGGTTCCTTTTGCTTTTCAAATTTTTGTATGATCAACAATTTTAAACCCCATTCTTATATGTGATATTAATAAAAAAAACCTTGGTAAAATAAAACAACAAGACATTTTAATTTGTATCTGAAGTCAATAAGGTAAAAGGACACTTCTGTATCTCAATTGTGATAAAGAAGAAAGAATTTAACTACTTCTAGTACAAAAATGGATGTAGCTACATCTCAAGCTTCTATTTCTATTGTGTATGAAAAAGATTCTCTACATATAATGGTTGCTTTTGTCACAGAAATACCGGCAATTGTCACAGGATAGGAAATCAATATCAGACTCTCTAATTACTGCACTGAGAAACTCATTCATTATAATGAATTCTCCAGTGTTATTGACAAGCTAATGAATTTAATAATAGCAGCTATTCATAGTCAGTTATTGACCCCAAACTCCCAAGTCATTTAGGATAAAAATATAGGGCAACTGAAGACAACTTCTTAAAGAAGTTATAAGTATGAATAACTATCTTCTATTTCATTTAAATATTCATAAATTGATTTTAAAATATGTAGAACATAGATATTACAAAGTAAATGAAAACACTCTGCCAGTGTAAAGAATAGATATAAGAATAAATCAAGTCTTTGCCTCAATCTTTACTGGATAAAGCATGAGAAAAGTGTACAATCTTTATCAGCTTTTGGTGGAGACAAAATTGGACAATGACATTAGGAAGATTTTTAGAATGAATGATACATTCCTAAGAGTTTAGAGATACCTAAAAATTAGCATTTTCAAGAACAGCAACTAAATAACTGTATTGCTGATGTCTGATGGTATATTGAAAGGAACAGTTAATGCTTAAAATTTTTTATGTTCTGATCGATTTTGCATGCTTATATCGGGTAATGTGAGCAACTGATCTGAAGGTAACAATAGGCAATGGAATTACCATGGTGAATTCTTACCATCTTGTCTAGCAAAACTCTGTTTTAGCTCTAATGTTTTATCTAATAATTATTTTGTTATTCTCTTTAATGGTTTGAACAATCTTCCATTCTTACATCTGGTAATCTGAGCAATGTAGTTGAGGACAGCGATATGTAATATAATAACCACTGTTAATTCATATTATTTTGCCTTGAAACCCTGTATTACTTTAAATGTTCTTGCTTTGGTTTGTTCATGTTTGTGATATGGTATGCTGCTACTGTTCTTGTTTTTGTTTTGCTTTTTATTTGTTTGTTTCTCACTTACTACTCTCTTTAAAATAAAATGTAAAAAAACAGCAACTAGCTCTTAAATCTCATCTCTCACCTACTGGAGAACAGTTAAATGACTGAATAAATGATTTGTGGACTTGAAGACTGAAAGTATAATCTGCTCAATAGGCACTGCAGTGGAATAGTGACCATGCCAGTACTATGACCATATTCTCTCTCTGACTGAGCTTCCATTCTTTCTATTTCACTAAAACTGTTTTTGTCACTGTCACAAATGGTCTGCAGTTTGCCAGATCCAGCGGTCCTTATTTTATTCTACTGTTGAAGGTTTTGGTAGACTAGTTGCTGTATTTTTTTTCTGATGATCTGCTTTTTTGATGCAATTCTGCTTCTACCTTTCTCTCTGAATTTTTCAGTCGCCTATACTGGCTTCTCTCAATGAATCTCTAAATGTTAGTGAGCTGTAGTGACTGAATTTGGCCTGTTTTCCCATTTTCCTTATTTCTTCTTTGTTATTTCACACCTTGATCTCAATTAGATACTGCTTTCTGTATATATATTTACAGCTCTACTCCCTCCCTGTGTTTAAATTCAGATCTCCAGCTGTCTACTTAATACCTGCATCTAGATTTCTAGTAAGCATTTCAGACATAATATGCCTCACAGAGAAGTTTGATTTTTAACTCTGACCCCAACCAAACGTCTCCTTTCTCCTGGTAAGTGATACTGCCTTTTTGAACCACCTGCTTTTTTGAACCAAAAATATAGGAGTCATTTCTGATTCATTTTTCCCTCTTGTTATCTCACAATCAACCCATCCTCGACTCATGTTAACAGTGAAAATATGTACAAAAGCCTCTTTGCCTCTAGGTCTTCAAACTATCACTTTTGCTCAAGCCACCTTATTTTCCTACACTAAAACAAAATTCTCCTAATTGGTGCCCTTATTTCCACTCTGTTTACCGATCTTCATTCAAATCTACTTTACTCAAAGGAAGAATAACGTTCTCAAGATGTGGGTTAGATATGGTTCCTCTGCTTGAAATTTCTGATGATTTTCTCTTTAGCTTATAATAAAACAATCACTCCTGCCAAACCTCCCAAGTCCCCATACAATCTTTCTGCTTGCTTTGCCTTCCTTCTCATCTAGAATCATCTCCTTTAGCAGTCTCTGTAGACCCACTGGATACCTTTCTCTTCATATTTTCTAAGACTGACTTCACCATCAAATCTTTGTTTTTTTGCTTTTATTCAGGGGAATAAAAAAGTAGAACCTACTTCCTTCCCTTACTCCCATATTCAAAGGATGCTTCTCTTAGAATTTCAGAAAAGCTTTCCCCAGTTACCCAATTGTAGTGGATTGATAGCTGGTGGTCAACTTGTAACCCCAGCTGAACTGAGTGAGTGTGGTGCTGGGTGTGGGAGGCCCACCTGAGGGCTGTTGTCAGCAGCATAAGAGGCAGACCTGGAGAAGAAGAGGAGGCTCTTGGGAGCTGAGAGAGACTGTGGGGAGCTGGCTTTCCTGATGAACTCGGCTGTTTTCATCCTCCAAGGAGCTCGGGACCTCGCTGGCACTGAGAATGGCTTTGGTTCACTGTGGGGAGCTCTGGTCCTCACTTGAGCATCGCTTCCTGGTTCTGGAGGGGAGGATGGTGCACTGCCAGCCTCCAGGAAAAGCTTACTGCCTTGGCTTCCCTGACGGGAACTTGGCCATCCTGATCATCGGAGGAGCTCGGGACCTCACTGTTGCCGAGGATGGCTGTGGTACCTTTTGGGGGAGCTCTGGTTCTTCTGAGCATCACTTCCTGGCTCCAGTGCAGATCCCTCAGCCTGCTAGCACAGGTCCTTCATCCTGCTGGCACAGACTTTGTAGATTCCACCACTGACCTTTGGGCCTTCCCAGTGCAGATCCGTGAAACAGGTCTGCATGAGATGACGTCATGGGCTCTGGGCCTCCAGTTGGATTCGTGGGAGTCATTGCTATGAGTTCTGGGTATTCAGCTTGACTCATGTATGACATTGTTGTGGGATCCAGGCCCTCAGCTGGATTCCTTGGTCTTAGTGTGTGGACAGATTCCCTGCACTCTTTTGTATACTGTTCTTTGGGTGACTTATAAATAATCACATAAAGTGTGTGTCCTGTATTATGTTGTTCTCCTTGCAAAATAAGCCCCAAACCAACACACCAATCAAAAATTCCTTTCATCTCTTTCCAGTTATTCATTACATTATGATTCCTGTTTATAAGCACTTAACCTTTGCTTTCTATTCATAACTGAAGATTATCTCATTTATTAATAGACATATAAAATCTAGCTCCATGAATAGAGTGAAAACTCTCTGAGTTTCATAGTTACAAGTTCATTTTCCATTTTCATTAAACTGGTGAACTTCATTATATTTAGTTTCATAAAGAGGAGACAAGAAAAAACCCTGAATATTTTTTCATCCAACATTTACTTATTGTGAGACATTATGTTAGGAAGTGAATATAAGGCGGTAAATAAAACTGACAACTGTAGGTATGTTGAGGAAAGGATTAACTTAAATTGGGAAAGCAGGAACACTTATGCTAAAATATTTTATTTTAGATCTAAAATATAGGACTTCCAACAGGTATTCCAACAGGTGATTTTTGGGACTTTAAGAAATCTTAACCTTCATGGCCTTGGTCCCCAAGGGCATTCATTAAGCTTCTCCTGCTAGAATCTGTGGTAAATTCAGCATAACATCTTTTCCTATGGTAGACACCTCCAACACCATAGAGTCTACCAGATTGCCCTCAGAGTAAGGCTGCCTAAACCATAACTTCACCTGGTTTCAGAGACTTTCCTTTCTGGGTCCCATACAAAGATGGTAACCAGAGGGACATAGCTCAGTGGCACAAGCACCTTCCTGGCAAGTGCAAAGTCTTGAGTTCAATTCCTAGTACAAAAAAAAAAAAAAAAAACCTAAAGACGGTGGCTGTTGTTTTTGCTGTTTTACATTTACAGTATTTGAATCTGAGTAGTATTACTAAGTACAAAATATGTTGCCTACATTGTCTGTGTAGGCTTCTCAGGTATTGGTCTTCCTCATTTGTGGTATGGTAGAAAATGATCCTGCCGGGTAAGTCATTTTTAGTTTTAAAGGGTATTCCCTCCTGTACCCACTGATAATTTGGACCCATAAATACTTTACAGATGTAGGGCTGGGGATTTAGCTCAGTGGCACAGTGCCTGCCTGGCAAGCGTAAGGTCATGAATTTGATTCCTGGTACCAGAAAAAAAAAACAAAAAAAAAATATTTTACAGATGTAGGAAGCAATTGAATCTTGTAGGACTTATCTCCTTCCCTCTGTAGAATTATAGAATAAGAAAAAATACAGGTATTAAGAAGAAATATAAGAAATTGAAAGGTAGTTTGAATGAATAGTTGCTATATTAATAATCATTGAATTATCATATAAAATAATACTCTGATCACAACTCTAAAATTTGATTTATGGAAAGTCATGACAAATGGATTGGAACAAGGTAATTATGGATTTCCCCCTAACATTTCTTTCATTTCTTTAAAAGCCAAAAGAGAATGTTTTGCATGTCTTTGACAAAAAGCGGACCACAACCACTGAATTAATTACTTTCTTGTTAAACTGGTTCATATTCTTTTGTCTCTTTCTTTACCAATTCAGAATGCTTGAAACTTCTACTTTTCCTTTGTGGTATTTTAATAGCACTTTATTTTCCCTATGACTTTTCTACTTGACTATTGTTTTGTGAAAATTGTTATACACACTTTTTGGAAATTGGTAGAGATTTTAGTCCACAGTCAGATGGCTACAAGGCAGAGCAGCGTGGCAAAGGGGCATTGCAGAGGAGAACAAGTTCAAGGTGTGGCAGACAGGAGGAAGCAAGCAAGAGCACAAAAAGCCTGCCTTTCTCTGCTATGCCGTCCAGGCTACAGGCTTACTGGATGGTGTCATTCACAATCAGGTTGGACTTTCCCATTATCCACACCCAGGACTGTGCTAAACAAGTCAATGGACTAATTTAGTTATCACACACCCTTAATCCATATTCACACACCCTAAATCCAGCCACCTCCAAACAGTCCCACCTGTGAGTACATAAGGCTTTGCGGGGACATTTAGATACAAGTCAGGTGTGTGGGTTCACACCTACAATCCCAGCACTCAGGAGGCAGGGGAATTGCAAATTCAAGGCCAGCCTGAACTACACAGTGAGGTCTAGCCTGCACTGTGTTACACAGTGAGACTTTGTCTCCAAAAATAAAAAAATAAAAAAAAAATCATTTCCTAGGGTCTGACTTATGATTTTGACTTAGCCCCCTCTTTTAGAGCTCCAGTGGCACAATCAGTTAGCATGTGGTACTTATATAGAGGCCCTGTTTTGACACAATCAAGACAGTACATTAGGGGCACCAACATGCTTTATTCTGATTAATCTTATGAAGGGAAACAATGATGCAGGCCACTCAGAAGTAATACTTGTTATCTCAAACTATCCTACATATATGCCATTGTGTTTGCCACAAAAATTATGGAATTTGACACCTGTCAAAATAGGCACAATAAAAATTTCAGGAAAAGTGAGGTAGATTAGACAAAAGCCGATGTGCTGATTAGTTGGTAGACAATCTGTTAATAAGCCAATGTTTGAAGCATTTAGAAAAGTGAAAATGTTATAAATCTAAGAAATTTATGGAGCATGTCTATGTGGCAGTGATTTGTTTATTCACAAAGAAAACACCAACTAGTTTCAGAAATTTAATTGAAGCATTAGTCCTCTTTGTTATTTATCATATTTTATGAAAACTCAAAAATAATTCATAGCACATCATTCAATTATAAAGGTTAATTAATCTAGGTTAACAACAAAATATTGTCATGATGCTGAGTTGTTTACTGAGAATTATTCATTATATTCCTGGCCTACATAACCACCAGACACTGCCACACTTTTGCAAAGTAATTTGTAGACTGATAGAGCAGTATGTTTTGTGATTTGATTAATTCCTTCAATCATGCATTTATTCATCAAGTATCTGCTGGGGACTTTTGATGTAAACATTGTGTTATACTCTTGGGTTACAACAGTGAGCCCAAGAATCTGGTTCTTCATCCCCCTACTCCATGGACCGGGCTAAACGAAACACAGCCCAAAAATCAGTAAAGTCAGTGCTTTGGAAGATAATGGAGTGCTTTGATAGGATGTGGGAGAAAAATTCACTCACATTTTGGAGAAGTAAGCTCGGAAGTGACTGATAGATGAGTAACAGCCTGTATGAAGGATCTGCACAGGGAGGGCCCAAAGGTCAGTGGTGGAAGCTAGAAAGTCTGTACCAGTGGGATGAAGGATCTGTGCTAGCAGGCTGAGGGAGCTGCACTGGAGCCAGGAAGCATCTCTCAAGGTAAGGACCAATGCTACCCCTGAAAAGAACCACAGCCATCCTCAGTGACAACAAGGACCAGAGCTCCTCCGATGATGAGAACAGCTGAGTTCATATCAAGAAAATCAGAGTAACAAGCTTCTCCAGGAGGATCAACAGCACACCCTCTTCCCCTCCAGTTCTCCTTTTATGTTGTGGGTGACGATCCACAGGTGGGCCATCCACACTCAGCACCACGCTGATTCAGTTCAACTGAGTATTACAGGTTAACCATTAGCTAATGCATCACAATGACATTAAACTTTGAGAACTAATCTAAAGCCACTGAACAATTATAATCAGTACCCAAATAAGGGATTCTTAACTCAGCTTTTGGTATGGGTGCTGGTCTGACCCGGAAGGTTGTAACCTGGTAAGTAGGTGGTTCTTGGCTTCCTCTTGGAGCTCATCTCCACTTGTTCTTCCTTTCTCATTCTGTTGTAGCCACATCCTCTTTCTTCTCACCTGTTCTTAAATACAGGAAGCATGATTCAGCCTCAAGGAGTTCACCTGTGCTTGAGATTCTGCCCTGAAAGTTCTGCTTCAGATAAATGTACAGCTTGTCTCCTCACTTCATTCTGGTCTGTGCTCAAACTTCACTTCCTCAGAAGTGAGATCTTCTAATCTAAAATATCCATGCTTTTTTCTACTTTCCTTTGTCTTGGTTAATTTTTATCATATATTTATCATATATAACATTTTTATATATCCTTTTGAAATAAATTGTTGCTTATTTGTCTATTGTTGTATCCATTACAATACAAATACTGTGAAGGCTAGTGACATTTCTCCCATGTTTATTGCTGCATGGCCAGCCTCTAGGTACCCAATAAATGTCAAATGAATGAATGATTGAATGAATAAAGTGGAAAGTTAGTTAAAATAAAGAATCAAACATCAAGTGCATAAAAGCTTGAAGCTACCTACTAATGACCTCCCAAAACAAATATTTACTCTTCACTAAAAATGAACTAAAACCATTTTAAGTCTAATAGCTGAGCAAGACCCCACCTAAGACCAATATAAATTTCTGACAGAAGGAATTTTCTAACATTTATCATGTATTGTAGAATTCCTGGTATGAAGGCAGATTTCCATATTTATTGGCAGATCCAGGGGTCCTAGGATCGAGAATAACGACACATCTCAGAAAATAACAGTAAAAAGTTTTGTGTGAGGCTCATATGGGGCTTTAAGGAATTCTATGAGCTGTGAGAAAGTATTTTATAGCTTAACAAGAGATAGTTTACAGCTTAACATTTCCCCCCAAAATGCCAATAACTCTACCACTTAAGATATTTGTTGTTTATGTTCCTCATGCGTAATATCCCTTGTGGATAGCGGCTACTGTGTTACACAGCTCCAAGGTGTAGAATGTTTTCAGCATTGCAGAAATTTTGATAGGATAGCACTACTGTAGACTCTTGCACGTCTAGTACTATACATATCCTAAGGTGAGATTTTATGAGATCAACCTGAGTGTCTGTAAAAGTGGAGGATAGACGGCATCTATGTACCCAATGAAGTTGTGGGAGGGTTCGACATTATTTTGAGGTGCTGATCTAAAAATACCTAGCATGTTAGTGCACTCAGGGAAGAAAAGGATAACAGAGGAACTGATATGTCTGAGAAAGGAATGTCCTGTGTGTCCCCAGTGCTGGATATTAGAGATGAGTTTGATTTGTAGCACAAAAAAAGAGATGCCTTTAGCATCTCTAAATTTAACTTTCTAAACCACAAGCTCAGGAAATACAAGTGTGTCAGAGGAGCTGGGTGATGTTCTGACCGTGGGAGAGAGGGCACGGCATGACACGAGAAGAGAAAGTGCTGGTTATTGGGTGAAAAGGGTAAGTAATCAAGCTCTGTCCTTGTCTTCATTTGTGCATGCTTGTGTCTTTCTTTTTAACCTAAAATGATTTAAAAAGATGACCCAAGAGGTTGTTTTCTGACATAATATCCTGACATTGGTGATTCTGCAAGAGCTACACTGCCTGCTACTCTCAGACATTTTCTCATTTCTCATTTCAGAGACGTGCAAACTAAACACAGTGGATGTATTTGGAGAACACTAAGCTATATATTTAAATCAGCAACTTCAAAAGAATAACTTCCAAAAGGTTAGAAGTGTATGACAGATAAAACTAGAAAAATATTCTAATTTTATTTTGATGGTTTCACATAGGAGGAGCTTGGAAATCTTTATTTCATTCTAACAACAAAAGGAAAAGTTAAGTGACTGAAAAATTAATAACTCTTTTTGGACCCATAAGAGAAGTGAGCATACAGGGTAACACCCTATCCCAAAGGCTGGAGAGACAGACCAATACAGAGCCGGGACTTACTGGAAAAGATTCAGGAAGGGAAACCACTGGGGACAAAATAGTAGGGGAGGAAAGCCTGCAGTGCTACTGGCAAAATGCGAGAGACTCACCATGGACAATCTCAGGGTCAAAAACTCTGGGGGACCCAGTCCTAAGGGGTCTTCAACACTTTTATGTATTTTACCTCCAGGAATTCAGCCAGGGTTCTTAGAATAAATATTAGAGGAAAATCCCCTTATACTTCCAACAGGATGAGGGGCGAAGGAACTATTTTGAAATATATAGATCCCTCTGCTCTTGCCAAGACATGTCTTCAGAAGAAGCTATTTAGAGCCCATCTGACTGGAGAAAGAAAAATACCAAATTCTACTCTGCCCTAGTCCTCCTATCTGACCTAAATAGAATGAATTGAGAAGAACCTGTGAAGTTCACAGTGCAGTCACTAAAAGACCAAGACCAATTCACAGGTACTATAATTTGGATGCTGAATGGTCACTAAAGACCATTGTCAAAGGCTTGGTTCCTAAGGTAGTCCTGTTGGGAAGTGGTGTAACCATTAAGAGGTGAGACCTCCTGGGAGGTCTTTAGATCACTGGGTATATTAGTCAGCATTCCCATCACTTGAGACATAATACTCAATACCCACAATTTAAAGGAAGAAAGCCTCAGTCTACTATTTCAGGAAATTCAGTCAGCAGACTCAAAAGGCAGAAGGACATGGTGGATCAAGCCTTCAGAGAAGGGGAACAGTGCCAGAGAGAAATGGATGGAAAACCATACAGAGTACACAAGGCCGTGCTTTCATAACCCAACCAGACAAACCAAGAACATGCTTTACGAATCTGCCAGGCATTTCTTAATCAAAGAAGTTGACATCAAGATTATTGGTTACATTGGGGGTGTACCCCTGAAGGGATTTGTGGGACCTAACCCCTGTATTTCTTCCTCTTTTGCTACGTGGCCAAGAGGAAAGTGATTTTGTTCTGCCATGTCCTCATATCAGGATATGTTGCGTCGGTACAGGCCCAGAGAAATGAAACCAACTATCATGAAGTATTTTATGGTTTATGTTTAGAATGTTTCCCCAAAGCATCATGTATTCATAGGTGGGGCTTTTAGGCAGTGACTCATTATGAGGTCTTTATATTCATCAGTGATGAGTTCAGAGGTATATGTGGTGTTAGGAGGTGGGGTCTAGTCAGAAGAGGTGGGTCTTCTAAGGGCATGGCCTGGAAGGCTATGATTTCTCTTCCTGACTCATCCTTTCTCTCTGCTTTGGGGCAGCCATGAAATGAGCGGTTCTCCTCCTCCCAGGCCCTTTCACTGTGCTGTGACTTGGAATGGCTCACCATAGAATGAACCCACTGACACTGTAGGCTAAAATAAATCTCTCCTCCTTTAAGTTGTGGATTTTGGGCAATTTGTCTCAGTGATGAGAAAGTGATTAGAACAGACTGGGATCTCTAAAATTGTGAGCCAGAATAGATATACTCTTTTTCTAAGTTAATTATCTCAGGTATTTCATTATAGAAGTGAGAACTAATTGACACTATGCTTTTTCTTTGCTCACACCGTACCTCACTAAAGATCTGTTTACAACCGTTCTTTTTGCAACCAGTACATCATGTCTGGCTACTGAAAAAAATTAAAGGCATACTAAAAGGCAAACAAGATAACATGAAAAGACAGAGTAAGCATAAGAACTAGATGTGGTAAGGGGGTTAGAATGATCAGATTGGCAATTTAAAACAACAATGATTAGTACGTTAAGTGTTCTAATGAGTAAAGTAGATACTATGCAATAGACAAGCAGGGAGAAGGAAATCCTAAGAAAGAATAGTAAAAACTGAAATGATAAGATGAAATAAACCATAACAGAATTGAAAATGCCTTTTGATAGGCTTACATACTTACTGAACACAGCTGAAGAAAGAATCCCTGAGCTTGAAGATACATAATAGAAACCTCCAAAGCTGAAAAGAAGAAAGAATAGATCCTGAACAGTATAGAAAAAATATCCAAGGAGTGTGAGTACAGTTATAAAGGTATACTACAGGTAGTGGAAAGCGAGGTCAAAGAAAGAAAAGAACTGAGCAAATATTTGTAACAACAATGCTGAAAATTTCCCCAAATTAATGTCACCAACAAACCTCAGATACAGAAAACTGAAAGAGCACCAAGCAACATAAATGGTAAAACATAAACCTAGGCATACCATTTTCTTTCTTTTAAAAAGTATATCACTTTCAAACTATACAAAATTTAAAGAATGAAAAACAGAATCCTGGAAGAAGGCACAAAAAAATAAAATACCTTGGTTCTAGAAGAACAGACATAAGAATTACATACTGTTTCTTTCCAGAAACCATGTAAACAAGAAAGGTCTAGGATGAAATATTTAAAATGGGGTGGGGAGAAACTGAGATACCCTCATCAATCTAAAATTCTACACATTGTGAAATTATCCTAAGAAAGTGAAAGGGAAGTATTCTCTCAGACAAACTGAAAAATTTTGCCAGTAGACCTTTCTTAGAAGAAATGCTTTGAAAAACTCATTTAGAAGTAAGGAAAATAATGTATGGTAGAAATTCAGATCTTTACAAAGAAATAAAAATGAAAAAATAAAGGTAGAAAAGAATTTATATACTTTTTTTACTTTGTGAAGTATGGCTGACAAATAAAAATTGTATGTATTTAAGGTATATAAAGTGATGCTTTGACATGAGTTTTATGATTATCAAAATCAAGCTAATTAACATACTTATCACTTCACAAATTTATTACTTGTGTGTGTGTGATAAGCACATATAATGTCTATTTGCTTAGCTAATTTCAAGTATCCACTATGTACTCATCATGCTATGCACTAAGTCATCAGAATTAATCCATCTTGTAATTGAAAGTTTGTAAGACCAACATTTTTCCATTTCCTCATGCTCTAGCTCATGGCAGTCACCCTTTTACTCTATTTCTATGAATTCTAATTCTTTAGATTCCACATGTTAGATCATGCAAAATTTATCCAACACAAATTATAACATGTATAGGATGATAGGGAAGGTTCTCTTTTTTTCCCACGGTCCACATCATATCTAATTATTTCTCTCAGGACAATTGACTTCAGCACGACAAACCCAATATCCATGGAGAGAATGCTTTGGGAAACACTCTTACCATAGGAAAAGCTGTGGAATTTCATATACCTTCTTTAGTTTCTCTTCAATTCTTCAATTCCACCTTCTGTTCTATGCATTTATAGCTCAAGGCTACCTACTTTCCTTTGTGTATTCAGCTCCATATTCAATCTTGGATCTAATAGCTGACATGCTCCCCAACTTTGTTTTTGTTCTCAAACATGATAATTTGTACCATTCAGGCTCAACTGCCTTCTTGTTTCTCTAGGTAATCGCTTTGCTGGATTCAGTCTTAACTTGCAATAGCAAGTGAGGGTGAATGGACAGTGCAGCTCAGCAGGACTCCTAAGAGCAAGGATAGCTATTAACTGTTCATACCTCAGCTTTGATGTAGGGCATCTAGACATTGTTCTATCAGGCTTCCCTTACTTAATTGCATTCAAAATCTAAGCAAACTTTCTGGGTTCTATGATTGGATTTGAGTGTCTCCTGTGCTGCTTTTAGCAAGACAGCTACACATCTGCTTTGAGACTTGGTCCTTTCTTTTCCTAACTCTTCTTACCAATTTGGTGTTGATTCTTAGTTAACTCTAGTAGAGTTTAATTTTATGCCCAAGTTCTGAGGATAATTATTACATTACCTTATTTCACAAGAAACCAATATTTAGGGGCTTCAACTTCATCAGCCGTTCTACTAAAGAAAAAAGCTCAATTGCCAAGAGAACAGGTACGGGTGTAAACAAGTCATCACAATACACTTTGAAAAGTCCTTTTTGACATCCTGGTGTAAATACTAAACCTCCTGATGTAAATACTAAAATGCACTGATCTTGAGAAACATTAAAGCTTTTCATTGATACAGTTTACAGCTTCCTAAGGTAGAAAATGAAAGGCAAATGCCAGGGATTCCTACAGAGCATGCAAAGGTGTCCTCAAATGTATACTATTCAAAAATTTGAAGAAGACTAAGAGGACTTTAGTATTCTTTCACAGTGGAGTACCACATCAGTTGGCAGAAATAAATACATCTACACTTGTTTCTATTCTTCTTTGGGTATCCAAACTTGCATGACAGCCTTAAGTCCTATACTTTTAATAAGTGGCTTTTTGCTCTTAAAATTACTAATTTGAAATTTCTGGGGAACTCTGCTGAGCTGCTGCTGCTCGCACACACAAGCTTGGGAGCCAGGCAAAAACCCTGACAGTTTTAGGGGTCTGGGGTCCACTTCATGCCCCTCCCCTCTCCCCACTTCCCCTGTTGGAGCTGAGCTGCAACCTTGGACAGTTTCAGGAACATCAGTGATCCAGGCCCACATCTGCCCAACTAGCTTGGGAGCCAAGGGGAGTCCCAGACAACCTCAAGGGCCTCGTGTGTGCCTCCCTGCTAAGCTGAAACTCAGACAGCTTCAGGGGCCTCAGTGACTATGAACATACCCCCACCACTGGTGTGGGAACTGGGCTGGGTAGTGGCAGTGTATGGAGATGTGGTGACCACAGCCTACCCACTACTACACAGCAGTGGAAACAGGGTTGAGACCTGGAAAGCTTTGGGAACCCCTGAATGGGAGCCAAGCTGAGCCACAGACAGCTGTGGGAGCAATGGGGATCACACCTCACTCATACACATGCACCATAGAGGAAGTCACACTTAGCACCAGGGACCTTTGTGTCCTTGCACTGTTACTATGACATCATCCTGGGAGTAAGGCTGAGCTCCAGGAAACCTCTGCATCTCTGAAAATGACAAATGAAGAAGGAAAATGCAATCTCAGACCTCTACCCCACCCAGAACAAGTCCAGGAGATATCAACACAGATGAGCTTGGGAGTCACACACCTGAAACTTCTGAAATGATAGCAGCTGAAGTAAAGAGACAACTCCTTCAGGCCATAGAAGACATCAGATCAGAAATAATCTCTGAAGTAAAAAAAAATGACAACAATTATGAGAAAATTGCTTAGCACATCTAAAGAAGGCATAAAAAAATAGGGGAGCATAGTAAATTAATGGAAACCTTGAATGAACAATATAGGAAAGAACTGGAATGCATGAAACAGATTCAAACAGGTATCCAGGAAATTAAAACTTCCATCGAGAGTTGGCAAAACTGCTTGAAAGAAGCTAAAGATAGACTTTCGGACCTTGAAGACAGCATTGCTGTGAATGGCCATGAAAGGAAGGATCTCTTAAAAATAACAAGAAACCAAGACATAACAATTCAACAAGAATGAAACAAAGGAAAACAATGTCAGATTAATAGGTATCTATGAAGCAGCAGGTGTCAGCACAAATTAACATAAAAAGACTATTTGCGGAAGTAATAGCAGAAAATTTCCCAAGCACGGAAAAAGAATTGGACATTCAGGTAAATGAGGCATATAGAACTCCAACTAGTGATAACCAAAATAAATCTACCCCCAGACATATAGTGATCAGGATTCCAGAAATTCAACAAAATAACAGAATATTAAAAGCTGTTAGAGAAAAGACACAGATCACCTGTAAAGGAATGCCCATCAGAATCATGGAAGATTTCTCAATACAAACCATGAAGTCAAGAAGAGCTTGGAGTGAAATATTTCAGGTCCTGAAAGAAAACAACTTCCAACCCAGATTGATGTGCCCTGCCAAACTATCCTTCAAAATTAATGGAGAAATAAAATATTTTCACAGTAAGGATCAACTGAAGAACTTCAAGAGCACCCTACCAAGAGTACTAAAAGATATTTTAGTTTTGTTTTTTTTCTTTTTTTTTTTGTTTTTTCTCCGGTACCAGGAACCGAACTCATGACCTTGCACTTGCCAGGCAGGCACTTTGCTGCCGAGCTAAATCCCCAGCCCTAAAAGATATTTTAGAAAGAGATAAAAAAAGACCACAACTTTAAGAACAACAACAGAAAGGAAACACCAAGCAGACCAAGCAGTTAAACAGAGGGAAACAAGAGCAACCAATAGCAGGAAAACAACATGGCAACGATAAGCCAATAAACTTATAAACCTCAATTTAAATGGACTCAATTCATAAACCAAAAGAAGTAGACTGGCAGATTGGATCAAGAAACAAAATCCAAAGATATGCTGTATACAAGAAACACATCTAACTCAAAAAGAAATTCATAGACTGAAAAATCAAAGGATGGAAAAAAATACTCCATATAACAAGTACCCAGAAAGAAGCAGTGCAGCTATTCTGTTTACCAACAATGGGAACTTCAAATCAAGGGCAATTAAAAGAGATAAAGAAGGTCACTACATACTTGTGAAGGGAAAACTTCAAGAGGAAGAGATAACAATCATAAACATCTATGCACCAAACACAGAAGCACCCAAGTATATAAGACAAATTTTAACAGACGTGAAAAATGAAATAAGCAGCAACACAATCATAACAAGGGACATTAATACCCCATTGTCACAAAGAGATAGCTCAACTAGACAAAATATTAGCAAAGAATTAAGAGAACTGAAACAAATGGACTTAGTAGACCTCTACAGAGTGTTCCATCCAACAGCATCAGAATACACATTCTTCTCAGCTGCACATGGGACAGTCTCTAAAATAGACTATATGCTAGCACACAGAACATGCTTAAGGAAATGCAAAGGAGTTGAAATTATCTCACGCATACTACTGGACCATAGCGCAATGAAACTGAAAATTAATGACAAAGGAAATCACAAGAACTCCATAAACACATAGAAATTAAACAGCACACTCCTGAACAATCAATGGGTCACAGATGAAATCAAAGAAGAAATTAAATACTATGTACAGTCAAACAAAAATATAGATACAACTTACAGGTACTTGTGGGATGTAATGAAAGTAGTCCTCAGAGGGAAATTTATAGCAGTAAATTCCTACCTCAGGAAAACAGAACAAGCACAAACAATCTTATGCTGCACCTCAAGCTTCTAGAAAAAAAAAAAATCAAACTGAAAGCCCAAAGAAGGCATGATATTACAAAACTCAGGGCAGAAATTAATGCAATGGAGACTAAAAAAAAAAAAAATACAAAGAATTAATGAATCAAAGAGTTGACTGTTTGAAATAATAAAATTGATACACCCCTAGCCAATCTTATTTTAAAAAGGAGAGAAAAAAACTGAAATATATGCCATAAGGAATGAAAGAGATGAAATCACTACAGATCCATTAGAAATTCAAAAATCATCAGTACCTACTTTGAAAATATTTACCCTCACAGGATGGAAAACACAAAGGAAATGGCCAGATTTAAAGACACATGTGAACTACCAAAGCTGAATGAAGAAGATATAAAAATCCTGAATAATCCTATATCAGCATGCAAAATTGAAAATGTAGCAAAAAAATTGCCAATGAACAAAAGCCCAGGTCCTGATGGATTTGCAGCTGAATTCTAGGAGAAATTTAGAAAAGATTTAATGCCAATACTTCTCAAACATTTAAAGGAAATTGAAAAATAAGGAATTCTCCCCAACTCACTTCTGGAGTCAAGTATTATCCTGATACCAAAACCAGAGAAAGATCCAACCAAAAAAGAGAACTACAGGCCAATCTCCCTAATGAACACAGATACAAAAATTCTCCATAAAATACTAGCGAACAGAATGCAACAAATCATCAAGAAGATTATACACCATGACCAAGTGGGATTCATCCCAGGAATAAGGGGGTGGCTCAATAAACACAAATCAATTAATGTAATACACCATGTCAATAGAGCCAAAGACAAAACTCACATGATCATCTCAATTGATGCAGAAAAAGCTTTTGATAAAGTCCAACTCTCATTCATGATAAAAACCCTACAGAAAATTGGCATAGATGGACTTTATCTCAATCTGATGAAAGCCATCTATGACAAACCAATGGCTAACATCATTCTAAATGGTCAAAAACAGAAAGCTTTCACTTTAAAATCAGGAACAAGACAAGGTTGTCCACTGTCACCACTGCTATTCAATATAGTTCTGGAAATATTAGCCAGAGCAATTAGATAAGAGAGAGAAATAAGAGGAATAAGCACAAGAACAGAAGAAATGAAATCATCATTATTTGCCAATGACATGATACTCTGCATAGAAGACCCCAAAACTCCACCAAAGGGCTTATAGATTTAATAACCAAATTCAGTAGCATACCTGGATACAAAGTTAACAGTCAAAAATCAATAGCATTCCTGTACACAAACAAGCAGACTGAGAGAAAAATTGGTGAAACCACACCTTTCAAAATAGCGTCTAAAAAAATGAAATACTCAGGAATCAATCTAACAAAAGAGGAGATCTATACAGTAAAAATTACAGTACATTGGAAAAAGAGATCAAAGAGGATTTCAGAAAATGGAAAGATATTCCTTGCTCATGGATAGGAAGAAATGGGCATAGTTCCAAAATTGTTGTACAGATTCAAAGCAATCCCAATTAAAATACCATTAGTATACCTCACAGATCTAGAGAAAACATTCCTAAAATTCATCTGGCACCAGAAGAGGCCTAGAGTAGCAAAAGCAATCCTGGGCAACAAAGGAAAGGCAGGAGGTATCACAAACCCTGACTTGAAATTATACTACAAAGCTACTGTGATAAAATGAGCATGGTACTGGCAAAAAAAAAAAAAAAAAAACAAAACAAAACAAAAACAGCAACAAAAAAAAACAGACCTGAAGATCAGTGGAACAGATTAGAAGTTGCAGACATAGCTACAAACACACTCAGCCACCTTAGCTTTGACAAAGGGGCCAAACATGTTCACTGGAAGAAAGATAGCCTCTTAAACTAATGATGCTGGAAAAACTGGCTTTCCACATGCCAAAGACTAAAACTAGACCCATGTCTATCACCATGCACTAAAGTAAGTTAAAATAGATCGAAGATATAAATGTCAAAACAGAAACACTAAATCTATTGGAAGAGAAAGTAGGTAAAAATCTCAAAGACATAGCAGTAGGCAGAAAGTTCATGAACAAAAACCAAACTACACGGAAAATACTTCAAGGAATCAACAATCATCTTATTGAAACGTTTTGCACATCAAAAGAAATCATCAACAGAGTAAAAAGAAAACCCAAGAATTGGCAAAAAATTTTATCCAACTGCCACTCAGAGAAAGGACTCCTATCTAGAACATATAAAGAATTAAAAAAAATTAGGCCCTCAAAATTCAAAGACCCAATCCAAAAATGGGCATCTGAGATGAACACATGCTTCTCAGATGAAGAAATATTAATGGCGATTAAATATATGAAAAAATGTTCAACGTCATTAGTCATTCAAGAAATGCAAATTAAAACAACACTGAGATTTCATCTCACCCCACAAAGAATGGCTATCATTAAGAAATCAACCAGTGACAAATCCTGGAGAGGCTGTGGGGAAAAAGGAACACTTCTCCACTGCTGGCGGGAGTGTTGATTGGCGAAACCACTATGGAAATCAATCTGGAGATTCCTCACATAAGTAGGATTAAAAGTCCCACTTAACCCACATATTTTCCTTCTGGATATTTTTCCAGAAGAATTAAAAATGTCATACCACAGCGATTTATGTGCACCCATGTTTATAACAGCACAATTTTTCATAACTAAATCTTGGAAACAATCCAAATGCCCATCAGCTGAGGAATGGATAAAAAAGATGTGGTATTTCTATGCAATAGAGTATTACTCAGCTATAAAAAAGATAGACTTGAGGCTTTTATAGGTAAATGGATGCAACTAGAGATTATACTCATAAGTGAAATAAATCAGACCCACATGTGTAAACATCACATTGTCTTCCTGGTGTAAGAACATGAAAGAGTAAATAAAACCCAAAATGTACAATAGATAATAAGAAAGGGAAAGAAATTGCTCAAAGGAAGGGATGACTGGGATGAGGGAAAGAAGAAAAAGAAAGTACTAAGGCCATATATATATAGCCATATATATATGGATCAGTGGCATAACTGTACTGATGGTGTCTGATGGTTTGTTGAGTGGAACAGTTAATGATTAAAAGTTTTTTTTATATATATTGCCAATTTTGCGTGCTTGTATCTGGTAATATGAGCAACTTATGTGACGACAACAATTTGCAGTATAACAACCACTGGTGAATTTCTACAATCTTGTCTAGTGACACTATATATCATTTCTAAAGTTCTTTTAAATTATTATTTTCTTATTCCCTTTAATGATTTGATCAGTCTTCCATTCTTACATCTGGTAATCTGAGCAACTTCTTTGAAGATAACAATATGTAATATAACAACCACTGTTAATTCTTATCATTTGATTTGAAATCCTGTATCATTTTTAATGTCTTTGCTTTGTTTTGTTTGTACTTTGCTATTGTTCTTCTTTTGTACTATTTTCTTTAAAATAAAAATTTACAAAAAAGAAATTGCTTAGTACTCCTTTATCCTGGTGGACTATGCCAATGCAAGTGATTAAATTTTTGTCACTCTTTTAAGTGTTTATCAAATTATAAAATATATCAGAATATATTATTCATTATATATTTTTTATATATCTTCTCAAAAAGTGAATTACTTCTAGTAGGTCATATTAAAGCTCAGTTATTTTAAGAAATACCAGCAGAAAACAGGAGTTTATCTGTCCAAACATCACTATGTTGTTATGGTTGTGTTTGGATATCTCCCCAAAGCCTCATGTGGTCATGGGGGCAGGCCCTTTGTAGGTGGCAGAATCTAGAGTGTGTGATTGGTTCACTGTCTAGTGCTGGGAATAATAGTGTGAGTGTACATCTGCCCTAGGGCATGTAGCCTGCATACAATATAAGGGATGGAGCAGAGGCTTGCTCCTCCTTTTTGCTCTTGTTTTGCTGTCTTCTGCAGCCATAAATGGCTGCCCCTCTGCCATACCACCCTACCTTGGAGCCAGCTGGTTATGGACTGAAACCTTTACAAACTGTGAACTAAATAAACCTTTCCTCCTTTATCTTTGGGTGTTGGATATTTTGTCTCAGAAATGAGAGAAAAGTAACTAAGACATATATGTTATTGTATACACACATTTTCTGTTATTAAAGATTATAACTGACATTTTACTTTGAGTTTAGTTGTGCCTGGTAGGTGAGATCACACCTCTGGGGGAGAGATTATTTCTTATGTAATTTTCAAATCCATATTTATATAGTTACCTATAAATTTCATTTATAGTGTTCACTGTCTCTTAGTTAAGCTCTACATGTAAGTCATGCGTAGTTTTATTCATATTGATCTGTATGCCTTTTGGAGGGCTCAGGAAGTGACTTAAAGTGGCTGTTCATATATTATGTGAACTTAGAAACTAAAATATTATTCTTATTTTTACTATGAAATTCAAATCTGAGATGGGTTCACCAAATTTCACAAACAGTTTTTATTATTCATCATTATGTTGTAGTTAAAAAATAATGGATCTTTGAAGTCAGCCATACCTGGGTTAGTATCCAGGTTTACTGTTTGCTATTAGGGAAGCCTAACCTTCATGTCTTTATCCATAAAAAGCAAATAATCATCTCAAAGTGTACTGTTAAAGCTAAAAGATATAATAAACATAATGCATTTAAATATCACATGACATTATAGGATATTTCCTTTCCCATTTAGACAACAATGCATCTGCTAAGTTGAATCAAGAAAGGACAATTGCCATGGGTCAGGGAAAATGATTTAAAACACTAGTATTATTATGTGTCATTACGTACATCTACTATTATTCATGATGAAGCCCTTGTCACTTAGCTGTGCTTGTAATGGAGGTCATTCTATTGATGTAACATATGGCTTCTAAGTAGAGTAAGATGTTTATTAATTTGTTTGTGATAAAAGGGACAATCATGATGGCAGATTAGAATATTATAGGTAACATGTCCTTGCTCCAGAGAATGGTCTTCTTGAAATTACTTTTCAAATTTATTATTGTTCAAATATAGCAATTCTTTTCTGAAAATCTGACATGAAATAGCCTATCAAATAAGAAATGATTTCTTAACTAGCTTTTTGCACAAGCTCAAAAGTAATAATATGGTAGCAGCTGTGAAGGAAATCATGTTTTGTCCTTTGTGTGATTCAGTGCTTTATAAAGAAGCTTTAGTTTTAAGAATTAACTTGCTTCTGTCTCTTATTGTGTTAATATTAACCCAAATGCAAAGGGGAGAAACACATTCACAAACCTTGGACATCCTAAAGCAAGGGTAAGGAAAAGTAGAACTCTTATTAATTCTTTCCTCTTAGAACCTGATTCCTAGTGAGCTGATAGCACCATATATCTATTACAATATCTACTACAACATCTGGTCTTGGTCAGGACTGACACCAGGTTTGGAAAGCGAGGCTTTGCACATTTGTCTACTCTTCATCTTGATTCCTACAACCATCTTTGACTTTAATTTTGATTACTTTAAATAGAGCTTCAAAATTTGAGAATGTGTGTAAGTGTAAATTATTTGAATTGACCAGGAACTTCTTGAAACTTGAAGAAGATGACATTTGTCATGAAAGGGCTATATATTTTTTATTAGTTAAGATAAATATTTTTCCTATAGCTGTAACCATATAACACTTAAATTTCTAAGCACAAAAGGAAAATGAAAACAGACAATATTTGTGCTACAGTTTTTACAAATTGAATGCCCAAGTTTACCTGATACAAATCTTTACTTCAGCAACTTCCCAAAAACTGCCACAGTTCTTATTTTATATTCCCTTAATAATAAATTCATTATTTTACTACATAGCCCATTCCCTCTTGGGTACATTCCACACAATAAAGTAACTATAAGTCACTTCATTTTCACTTTAAACATTTATTTCTCATTTGTATCCCAGTGTTATACCATGCTAAGTCAAACCTTTATCCATGTGAATATTTTGAAGGCATGTAGTTCCATAGAAATAACACAACTAGAAATCAAGCAACTTGGGTTACTACTGAAATGGTACTACTAGCTCATTAACCTCAGTATCTTTGTATTAATTTCCTGTTATCCAAAATTGAAGATCTAGTGCTAGTGGGAAGCTAAATGGCTATTGATCCCCTCCCTCTGAATCTCTTCTTCCTAAGGCTTTAGTACTATCAAACAGCTCTGAAAAAGTTTAAGGGCAGCTTCTCACATTTTCTATTAGCATGTCTTAAAATATTGATCAATGTCAAGACAGTCACCTTAAGATGCAGCAAGTTGGTGCCCAACATTATTTGTGTTTCTGGACACTGACAGACTATCTTCCCCCACCCCATAATGGTCACGGGGGCTATGTGACTAAATTTTGGCCCAGAAAATATTGATAAACAAATAGGAGATACTCCTTCCAGGCCTGATCTTCAGACATGCTGTGTCTGTGTGCATGCTCTGTGTTCCCTCTCCCTCTCCCTCTCCCTCTCCCTCTCCCTCTCCCTGATAAAGGATGTCTAGAAGGGAGAGAAACTAAAAGGAAAACCTGTTTTCCTGGTTTCTTAAATGTGCAGGAGAATCAGAACACTCATCTCATCTGCACTGGACTGTGACATAAGTGAGGAAAACAATTTAATTAAGGTTCTGAAGCTTAAGGTTAGTCTACATTTTCTCTAAAAATAGTGTGCAGGGGTTGGAGGGGTAACTCAGAGGACATATGCCTGCTATGCAAGGCCCTAGAAACAATATCTAGCTCCCTTAACCCGAAAAAGTGTATAAGGAGAACTGAAAAGCCTCCACTTTTTGCTTGCCTGGAAAGTGAATATGGATTTATGCAATTTATATACCACTTCTTCATTTTCAGAAATTATAATTAAGATATTGTCACAGGCCCTCAATGGGGAAAGATCAGAAATTATAATTAAGATATTGTCACAGGCCCTCAATTATAATTAAGATTGTCACAGGCCCTCATGGGGAAAGATCTACTTTCCTTCTCATTTTAGGCTACAGTATTTTGGGCAATGAAAAATGAACTGTAGTACACTCAAAAGCAATAACTATTCCACCAGGGTACAGAATTCATTTGTTAGAAACCAAACGCTAGAAATACCAATATTTTATTTGTGTAATACTTCAATTCATTAAAAACGCAAAAATGACAGTTTTCTCTGCTTAACGTTTTTCTTAACTTGGGAAGGCTCCCTTCTTGATTAATGCCACTTCTCATGTTGACCACTGTGCCATATTTCTAGATGAAGAATATGAATATGGAAAGAGCATAAGAATTTTTAAAATATCAAACTGCATCAGGCTCTTAATTTTTAAAGTAGTCATAAATTTTAACCTCCAAGTTAAAATTGGAATGATAATTTTGTATTTATAAAATGTGATGTTTTCCAGTTAAAATTTCTGATTGCTAATACATATCAAGATGAGAAACTAAATGTTTCATATGCATTGATTAATAAGCCCCTGTAAAGAGTATCTGATGACAGTGAGGAAAGGAAAAAATATTCAATCCATCAAATGTTTTTTTAAGAACAGAGATTCTGGTTACTGGAGGATCTTTTATTGGCTTAATGAAGTGAGGTCTGTGGGCATAAAAGTTTAATTTTTGGAGTAGCAATCAGGATGACTTTTCCTGAATAATCATGGAAAATTATGCAGAGATGGGGAAAATCATTTGAAAACAAGAAAAAGAAGAACTGGACACTATAAATAAGGGAAGAAAATGTGAAGATGGAAAGCTCTCCAACTATTAGTACAGCTACAAGATCCTAAAAAGAGCTACGCAATTTGTGTACTATCATGTATGTGATGGAAAATGCTTCTTTTTCTTCTTTACAGGAGCTTCAATAATAACTACACAGCTGACAGGTTTATTTTCTGCTGTAATGGAGGAAGTTCTAAAGTCTAACTTTAGGAGTGTGTGAAGCTAAGAAATAAGAGGCCTGAACACCAGCTAAGTTTCACAAAGGTCAAAATCATCAAATACTATCATCCGTCTGTCTCCAACAATAATCTCTCATCTCCTACTGCAGGACTTTATTCTCAAAGTTCTGATCAATTTCCCTGCCCAGGCACAACAATGAAAGTAATGAAGGTTAATATCAGTGAAAAACCCTATGCATATTTCCTGGAGACTGTCTTCACCGAGTGCCCTTCCCTAGACTAAGACCCTTCTGATGGGCTCTGATCTCGCGCAGCCTTTCTTTATCCCTGCAGACATTTACTTCTTTAGCTTCTCTTTATTGCACACTTTTATAACATCAAGAAAATTGAAAATTAAAAACAAAACTCACAACCTTAATGTACTAGATGGTTCATTTGTTTTCATCTTGTTCATTCCCTTTCTTCAGAAATCAATATTTTATTTAGTGGCAACTACAGCATACATACAATTTTGTGTTCTGCTTTTAAAAACTTAATGTGCACCATGCCAATCTTTTGATGTAAATGTTTCTGTAAAATCTTTGAAATCACAATAACAAATGTTGCAGATAGGTATAATCTTCAGTTTTTTTCACTAATATAGCAAGGTATGTATTTTTTTTTCTTTAGAAACAGACTGAAAAGTCTCCCTGGTTTACTCAACCAAAACTATTCTTTGGCTGCCCTCTTCTGATTCTTGTTAAATTCTTCTATGTAAAGTCTTAGTTGGCTGGATATCTCCAAACCCTCAGTTCTTAGCAGCTCTTGGCAACTCCTTTAGGTTTGATTTGAAAACAATGCTCTTAATTTAGCTTCAGCTTCTAGATCAAAAAAAAAAGTAAAGTTGTAAAATATAAATTGTTCTAAATGATCTGACATGATTACCTTCACTAGCAGATCTTAATAAGTAAATTCTATAAATCTTAATATATTTCAACTGAATTAATATTTTGAATAAGTAAGAGTTACTCTATAAATCACAATGAAAGTTTTCTGTTAAACATAGGAATTGAAACTATCATTTGATTTCTGCATAACTTTCATCAACAGCATTACTAATTCTACCTAACGATATAGTACAGATTGAATCCAGGGGCCTTTGCACTGAGTTGCATCCCTGCCCTTTTTCATTTTGTTTTGAGACAAGTTCCCAGATAAATCACTAAATGTTTCAGACTGAGTTTACACTTGGGATTTTCCTGCCTCTGTCCCCCAGAGTGCTGGATTATAGGCATGAGCTCATGCCTGACTCCTTCTTTTTTTTTTTTGAGAATAAATCTTACCATGCCCAAGAATAAGCACATTACTAGAAAATGACAAAGCCATCAAAATTTGACTCAGCTCCATTTTAAACTTCCATTATATTTTCTTGCATTTCCCAGGGATCACTATGGATTCCAGGTGTATGAATATCTCATTTACTTTTAACTCTCACAATATAGAACAGATATTGAA
Organism: Chinchilla lanigera; assembly: GCF_000276665.1. Taxonomy (NCBI): domain Eukaryota; kingdom Metazoa; phylum Chordata; class Mammalia; order Rodentia; family Chinchillidae; genus Chinchilla; species Chinchilla lanigera. Next base: position 22,182,574 of record NW_004955419.1, on the reverse strand, counting down.
GAATGAGAGTATAATAGTCACCTAAGTTAGGCAGAAATATTATAGGCAGTCAGGTAGCACTGGGCCCTAGAGGGAATCAGGATGAAGGTGAAAATGCACTACTACTGTGGCCAGAGATGCATCAGTTGAAGGCCAGGCCTCAGGATAACAATGAAAGGACCAGACCTACATACTTCCATAAGGGATGATACTACCTGGTCTAATAAAATCTAGATAGGCATTGGTCACCTCATAGGCAGCCAAGACCCTTGGATCCATCACCTACCTGAAAAGTTCTTTGTTCTTTCCATGCTTTCTCATTATGTGACTTACTTCCCCACTGGATCAACATTACCTAAGTGGCTATGCTTATAATCTTATTGGCTGATCATAGCTATAACCACATTGTACCCGTGTTGGTTTTGCTCCATAAAATTTCTCTCTAAAGTGGAATCCCCAAGGTACCCATTCAGATTCCCTCCTGTCCTTCTGGAAGGAGCTTTCTATTTCTCAATAAATATTTTCTACTCTTAACCTCTGTTGTTCCTAGAATTCGTTCTTCGATTTTAGAGAACTCATACTCCGAGTATCAGCCAACTAACAGGTTGGGAGTATTTCCTTTCCTTTATATTTCCTATATTTCCCTTATATCATATTTGGAGGTTCCAATATCATCCCTGTATAAATAGGAGGAATTAAATTGTTGTTCGCTGTACTAGGCATGCAAGAATCACTGATTTCTTTTAGAAGTATATTGTTGTGAATGTTTCTGAGAAAAATATTAAATACTCTATTTTGACATTCTCATCCTTAGGAAGTACTCTTAAAATCTTGCTAATTGTTGAAAGTGGGAGATAGGGACACAGAAATACATTAAATTGTACTCATTCTCTGTTTCTGTACATTGAAAGATTTCCTTAGTGGGAAGTTAAAAATAACTTCTTTTAATGCTTGACATTCAGATGTATTCAATGTTCTAATTACTGAAGCTCCATTTGCTACTCAAACAATGAGCAGACAAGGCGCGGTCCTCTATGCCATGGGCAGTGTGCATTCTTATTTATGTTTGGTCTCAGAGAGTAACTTTTCTCCAGTGTTTGGGTTGCTTTATTGCTGTAACTGAATACCTGGCAAGGAGGGATGAGATGGGGTTAAATTCTCCTGAGAGGAGCACAGAGTAAAACTGAGGGAGTAGAATGACAAGAACGGTATTAGAGTTACTAAAATTGAATTCTGTGTTCTTGGCGTGTCTCTTGGCCTCTGAGGATATGGGAATCTGTTAAGATCCAGGAAAAAAAATAATATTGAGAAATAAAAGAGACAAGTTGCGACTGTCATTTGAATGTGAACAGGCAGCTTCTCAGTAAAAGAACTGAGGAGGTAATTGATCGAATTAGAATATAAGACAGGAAAAGGAGGAACAGTAAAGAGAAAGACAGAAACAAAGAGCAAGGTAAAATAAAGCGCACAAAAATGCATATAAGTAAGAAGGTAAAGACCAGAGATGGCAGCTATGATCATACATTTGAATGGATATTTAGGCTGCAAAAAATATTCTTAGTACAGGACAAAAACAATAAAGCAGAAAGGCTTCTTACTCAACTACAATTTTTTTTTAAGTTTGAAAATAATCACATTCGAACTTTGAATGGAAGATCAAACTGGAGGAAAAAGATTTACAACAAATATAAAAATGTGACACATATTCTCATGTGTAAAAAGATATATAGTACAACAAAAAAAGACCAAACAGTAGTTGATAAAGTCAAGAGTACATAAAGAAGAAATAATTTCTTAAAGGAGAAGTTCTAGCATTCAAAAAATATCTTGGGATATGTTTTTCTTTGCTAGTAAAGACACATCTGTTGTTTATGGTTATCATTTCCTTTTGCAGAAACATGCTTCCTGTTCCACAGTTTTGCCAGGACCACACCCACTGTGAAACACATTAGAACAATCAACACTCTCTGTGGAGAAAAGTCAAGGTCAAGTTGTTCCAGCAACAACACCTTAAAAAATACTCAATTGTAATTTCAATGTTTCAAATTATCCAATATTCTAAAATACTTTTTTCCTCCTAATTTTTTTTTGAGAAAGGGTCTCTCTATGTAGTTCAGGCTGGCCGTGAACTCACTATATCGCCCAGGCCGGCCTCAAATTCACAGTGGTCCTCCTGCCTTGGTCTCACAAGTGCTGGCATCACAGACAGAGCCATCACAGTCAGCTAAAAAATTTCTTTTTAGTTGAGTTCATCAGGGCATAGTTAAGATGCTTGGGATGAAGTAAACCTAATATAGAAAATAAGGGCAGAAATTAAAAATAAGCCAATGAGAGCACTAGTTTCTTTATAAATATTAAAATTAAATAACAACCACGAGTTACTGTGGTCAAGAAGATGAGAAAAATGTGTCTTCTCACAGACTTCTAAAAATTGATGCAGTGAAACTGGAGGGTAACTACTCATAATCATAATTTCTATACAATATTATTTTTATTAATTTATGGAAAAGAAGTTATAAATGATCATAATGATTGTATTGTATATAACTGTTATATAACTATTGTGTATAACTTGATAAGATTGAATATTATAAATAAATCAAATATTTAACATATAGAATTGATTAAAAATCATTATTCACCTATGTGATTAAATGCTTTGTAACTTTTTTACACATATTTTAGACTACTGGCCGGGGATATAGCTCAGTGGTACAAGTGTCCGCCTGGCAAGTGCAAGGTCCTGAGTTTGATCCCTGGTACCAAAGAAAAGAACAAACAAACATGTTTTAGACTACCACTCACTAGCATGAGAAATTGCTTAAGACATATAGTTAGGGAAAACAAAACAGATTCTAAGATACACAATATAATCTCATTTTGAGATAAAAATACATATTTGCATAAACACTGCTAGAAGATAATATGACAACATGGTGATGTTTTGTTTTCTGTTTGTACTTTTGAAATTTCTTTCCCAAAAGATAAAAGCTATATTTAAAAATCAGAATAATATTATTTAATTAAAATTAGTGGGTAAAACAATATCAATAACTTGTGAGTAAGCGTTGATTTGTGGTCAGATAAATAAGAATTTGAATGCAAGTACTCCTACACATTTCATGTATTTGGCCTTAGTTTCTCATCTGTAACATAGGGAAAATAATAGCACTGACCTCAGAAGTTATAATCCACTAGTCATTGTGTCAGGCATCTAATAAGTTTTCAAAAATTTTAGCTGCTATTGTTTATCAGATTGGCCTCCTTGTGTCTATATAATTGAAACTATTTGGTATGCTAAATATTTGATCTTCATTCTTCAATTCCCTGGTCACAGTTTTCAGTTAATTTAAATGCAATGTTTTGAAAATGTGTCAGTTTTATGATAATAAATCCTAGGATAGCATTTAGCACAAGTGCAAACAAAGGCTTCCCCTTCCACTGTGGGTATATCACAGTCATCACGGCATCAACAGCAACAGGCTTCTTGATTAGATCAATGAATTCAGGCAGACAAGATGTTTAGTTTGCATTTTTCAATCATTATGCTCCCTTGTGACTTCCTGTTGTTAAGTTCTTGCTATTACTCTTATGCTTTATGTCATCTAGACCACTGGATTGTGTAAATGAATTGACAATTATTCTGTATGTAGGAGGGTAATTTATTCAATACCAAGTCACTACTAAATTCATCTCTAAAATGAAAAATTATGTACTAAGAAGAGTGAGAGAGAACATTATAGCTCTGCATAATTTTTAAAAATATTTTCTAAGACTTAGATGTAGCACACCAAGTCACTACTAAAGTCATGATCTCTAAGTTAAAAAAGTAAGGTACTAAAAAGTGACAGAGAACATCATGGCTCCACATAATTTTTCAACATATTTTCCAAGACATATCAAAATTTCAAAAGTTAAGGATTAGAGATTGCAAAGGTTGAACAGTTTTTCATGTTTATAAGCCATTTGAATTTCTTCTTTAATTTTTATTCATATCAGTTGTACATTTTTATTTTCTCCCTCTACTCCTCTCTCTTGCCTACTTCTTATACCACTCCCTCTTTCTGCTTGCACAAAAAGCAGAATAGATTATTAAGAGAGACAGAGAGAGAGAGAAAGAAAGAGAGAGAAAAAGAAAGAGAGAGAGAAAGAAAGAGAGAGAGAGAGGTAATTCACACAACTCAGCAGTGCAATAAATGCACTTGAGCATCACAAAGGTCTAAAATCAAGAACTGGAGAAAAAGACAGATTCAAAATGTCACCAAGGAAAATCCATAGAGAGGAGTACAACCTCTTTCTAGTCTTCCTCACATAAGGGATTGCCAGAGGGAGAAAACCTCCCAGTGTAATTTAGGATCAGCTGATATACAGGTCCTAAATACTTAAATCTGGAGGACAGATTTATAGCAAGTTCTGCTAGCAGGACCCCACGGGGACCAGTTAGCCAGCCTGCTCCAACAAGTCCTTGTGAACGCTTGGAGGACTCCTTCCTTGGATGCACTATTTCAGCTCTCATGGTAGTGATTGCTCCTAGCAGCTATTACTTTTATATTCTTTAGAGTTTTCTTTACTTTGTAAGGGCTGATTGTTCATAATTCCAAATTTAGTCATATAGCTAATAGTATTTTATCTTAAATATGTGCTCAAATCATTGGATGGTTTCTGACCTTGGTTGGAATCTGACTAAGCTATCCCATTCTCAATTCTAATTGAAGCCATCCTAAAGTCATATTTATTACACTTTTTAAACATCATATTAATCTATTTGTCTTTTGGTCTGTAATACTTTTAAGTGTGCTAATACTTTGCATAGGTAACTATTACCCGTTTGGGCCTTTTGACTAGATCAGTTTTCTCACTGATGCCATTAAAACTGTAAGTGGTATATTTCTGTCTTGTGAGTGGCTTTGCTGTGCTCTGTCAAATTTTTAGCAGTTTCAAAACCACTCCTGGTCAAAAACTTGAATTAGATAAGCTCTCCTTTTTAAAAAACTTACTGTCTTTTAATTTATTTACAATACAATATGAACATTGGAATAAAAGAGGTCATTTTATTTTCATATATATATTTATGTATATGCTACTGTCCTACTACAGTAGTTTCTTTACACAGATTTAAAATGCTGCCTTCAGGTTTTATTTCTTATACATATTAGTTTATGCTTTAGAGCTATTTTTCTATTTCATTAATCTTCCATGATTTCCACAGTGTTTAATTATTTTAGCACTACCTACATTTCAAAATATCTGAGAAGTTTGGCTTCCCATAATAACTTTTCTTTTTCCAAATTTAATACTTAGGCTTATGCACTTATGCTCCCGAATAAGCATATAAATGGTTTCGTGAAAGTCTTTAAACGTCTTCTTTGGATTGTGAACAAATTGCACGATCCTATTAATCATTACAAAAAGCATTAACTATTTGTCAGGGCCACTCTCCTCAAGCAGAAATGTCATGTAGTTATTTATTCAAATCTTCCTGTATGCAAGTCAGTGAAGATTCATTATTTTCCTCATAAACCTTTTATATTTCTTGCTAAGTTTATTTCTAGGTATTCTCTGTTGAGAGAGAATAAGATTATTTGTTTCACTATATTTTCTAATTATTTATGGTTAGCTTAAAAGAAAGTTGTATATTTTCACATATTTATTGTAGATTTCACAAATATATTTATTAAATTATTACAAATAATTTTCAGAAAATTTTCTTAAGTGATCAAACCTATTTCAATGTATGAAGTTTTGAAAAATATAAATTTTCCATGATATCATCATCTCCTCATAGAAAGCATAACCTTTGTAATTGTCTGAGAGTTTTAATTTTCTTGTCTCAATGATGTCTTCTCAGAGATAAGTACTAGATGGCAGCTTGGAAGGAGATCTCCCTGGACACTACTACAGTTTTGTATAGTTTTATCTTTCCTTCTTCCTTGGTGTCACAGGGCCAGTCCCAGATTACATTTGTTCAGTGATACAAAGGCATTGTTAATTCAATTTGGTGTAGCTAGCATTGTCATATTTTTTATGCATCAAACTTCATCTTATCCATGGTAAAAAAGAAAACAAACCTGTCTCAGTCCTTATCTGAAAGGAACTTATTGCCCAAGAATAGTAAGGACAACTAAATAATTTCAAAATAATGTGGTGCTTGCTTTGAAAATGAAATACCCAAGGTGTGGTGTTATCTGAGCTCAAAGTAAAGTTAAACCAGGCTAAAGGATGGAATAGTTGGAGGTCAGTGAAAAATTTTCCAAGTGAAACTATATCTCAAGTGCCTTAAAAAAATTAGTTAAGTTAACTGCGTCTCGGGTAAGATGCAGTGGAGATTTGTTGGGACAGAAGATACAAAATGCACAGCTTTATAAATTTGTGTATTTGGGGACTGAAGTGTATAAACATTTCCAATTCACTGAAGGTCAAGACAAGAAGAATAATGGACATGAGGTTAGAAGAGGTTGTAGAGACCAGATCTTAAAGGCTTTTATATTAGGCTAAAGAATTTGGACCTAGTTCCTAATTTTGTGGGTGATGTGAGGCCTATATGTGAGTTGAGAAATACATTCAAGTTTGATTTTTACAGGTAGAGCAGTACAGTAGTGTTGTAAAGAATGTTTCCATGGATGTTAGGTGGACTAGATGAAAGAAATCAAGAAGTTACTGCCTTGAGTAGAGGTTATTGGATGTTGAAGTGGATTGTTACAGCGAAGTTGTGGATAAAGGGTAGATTTCAGAAGCTGTCAGGATCTGTTAACTAATTGGGTACTGTGATGACACACATAGTATCAATTTAGCTAAGCTAGAGCTATATTTCTCAGAATTCCATATACTTAATAATTTCAGGTTACATGGGCAATGTGAAACATTGTGTGTGAAATAGGGAAGGAAGAAGTGAATGTTTATAGTGAATGTTTAAATTAAAAACTGTTTTGCAGCAAATAACATATTGCCATCATTCCCCCTCAAAACATTCCCATTTGCTTTGAACAGTTATCCCTCTAGCCTTGCCACTTTTTGAAGCAGTTCTAGAAGTTCTCTTTTGTTAATGTCTTTACAAGATGAGATAAAAAAATACAGCGAATACTGATGCTGAGGGCTGTACCATAGGAAGATAGGCTTGTAGGAACATTATGGTGTGACCCCGTTCACTTTATTCACTGGATCTGGTGGAGTGTGACTTCTGGCTCTTTTCCCAAAGTCAAAATGACCACAAAGGCAAATATTTTAATCCATTCAGGACATCTAAGCAGCCACAGCAGCAGAACTAAAAATACTTCCAAAAGAGCATTTCCGGAACTGCCTAAGAGAAGGACAAGAATGATGAGATAAGTGTGTTTGAAGCAAGAGGAGTGTAAGAGGGATTAGTGGCAATGTGTGTTTTACTGTAATTTAAAACACTTAATTATTCATCATGTGCTTTAATCACCTCTCTCTCTTTCTCCCTCTCTCTCTTAAATTGCAGTGAATGTCTCTGGGAACTCTAGGAACCTTTGCACTTCACATACATTGTTGTTGGCTCACTTAGCTGACTCAGGTACTAGCTTGGGTCATAGTCGTTCCACTTCCTGCTGGTTTTTCTTCAGCTTATCCTGAGCCAGATCCAGCAACAGATGATGGAATGGCCATAGATAAACTGTTTACCTAGCCTCAATGACTCGTTCAGGTCAAATCTAAATATAGATCTATATTTATTTATTTTTGGTATTTTTTATTTTAAAGAGAATAATAAAAAAGAACAATAGCAAAGTACCAACAACATAGACAAAAAAAAAAAAAGCAAAAGCAGTAAAAATGATACAGGGTTTCAGAACAAAATGATAGGGATGAACAGTGGTTGCTATATTACATATTGTTATCTTCAGTGAAGTTGCTCAGATCAGCAGATGTAAGAATGCAAGACTGGTCAAACCATTAAAGAGAATAGAAAATAAAAACAAAATAAAACATTAGAAATGATACAGAGTTTCATCAGACAAAATGGTAGGAATTCACCAATGGTTGTTATATTGCATATCATTGTCTTCAAATTAGTTGTTGGTTCTACTTTTCTTATTAAATTGTGATTGATAACAGATGTAGATAACAATGGGATGGAATGGGATGGAATGCAATGGGAAAAATGTGTGCTACTTGTTTGGAATCCTTCAGTGGATATTGACAGGATGTCTTGTAATACATGAGAAGAATACATCTAAAGTTAGTGTCTTAGTTACTTTTCTCAAAGCTAAGACAAAATACCCATTAGCGACAAGTTAAAGGAGCAAAGGTTTATTTCTGCTCATAGTTTGTAGAGGTTTCAGTCCACCTGTGGCTCGCAGCAAGGCAGGGTTTTATGACACAGGGGTCACAGTGGAGAAACAGTTCATGGTGTGGTAGGAAGAAGCCAGCAAGCAGAAACAGCAGCAGCCTGCCTTTTCTTATTATCCCAGATAGACTAAAAATCTTTCTGGGTGGTTCCACGCACACTCAGGGCAGGGCTTCTGTTTTCAGTAAATCCACTCAGCCACACCTGGAGCTATGCTAATTCCAATCAGTGGACTAATTTAGTACCACATACCCATAATTCCAGTATCATACACCTTAGATCAGTGATGGCGGACCTTTTAAAGACTGAGTGCTCAAACTGCAATATAAAACCCACTTATTTACAGCAAAGTGCTAACTCTACAATTAAACCTTCATATCCAATGCTCAGCTTCTGGGATGACTTGGATTATATACTAACAGAGAGAGCTCTGTGTGCCCACTGCAGCACACATGCTGTGGGTTTGCCACCACTCCTCTAGATCCATCCAGCTCCAAAATTCCCCACCTATGAGCTGATGAGGCTTTGGTGAGAAATCTAGATACTAGTGGTAGCACTTAGTATGTAAAAAAAAGTAAGCTTTAAAATTCTAGGTTTGATTTGCTTGAAATGTATATGGGGAGATGTCCAGTTGGAAGGATTGACTGTTTATTACCTCAAACCCAGAAGAGGAATCAAAGGCAATGACAAATATACTGAAGTTGTATATGAAATAGGTAAATCCATGATAACTGATGAGGTCACTGGGAAAAAGGGAGGGGTAATAAAGCAGCAGACACAATACAACATCCTGGGGAAACTATCAGTGTTTAAAATCAGATAGGAAAGACATAGACCAGTGAGAAGACTGAGGATTATAAAAATATGAGATGAATGGGAGAAAAAAAGAATATAATGGAAACCAATGTGTTTCACCATACTATTGTGTCGGGAAGTTCATCAGGTTTGTTAATGTAGAGATTACCTGCAGGTCACCTATGGTTAAGTAGTTTCTGTGCAGCACAGGATCACAATGAACTGAACTTAAGAGAATGAGAATGAAAATGAAATGATGGTTGAGATGGAGCTGAAACAGACTAGGATGTGGACAAGGGAACCCTTCGTATATTCTAAGCAGAATGATCTAGTGGGGACAGACAACAAAGCTGTAGGGAAAATGTCAGTAGAGCAAGCTGGGTTAACTTGGGTTAATGGCGGGAATTAAGGACAACAACCTAAGGAAAGAGTCGAAAGAGAAAGAATGATACTTATAAGACTAGAAGGGAAAAATATAATGATATTTGCAATTATAGATGGATTTGCAGGTAGGGAGGGGTGCTCTGTTTTTAAAAACTGTGCAAAACTATCTCCTGAAGGTGAATAGGAAAGGGGCATGGTGGAATAAGAAAAAGCTCACATTGGGAATAGTCACTAGAGGGTATGTGGAGATACACTGGATGCCATGAGGAGTTTGGTCCTTGACAAATCTTTTAAGGAACCTGTGTTGGGAAAAGTTTTTGGCCTGGGTTGCTGTGCGTTACAAAGGCATCAACTCCAAAGGGCATGTGAAAGCAGTGTTAAGACAAGTGGACACAAAGGCAGCCTAAATGATGCCCACTTCAATGGGGGCATCAGGGAAGGGAGAAACAATTCTATTTGCAGAAATAATTTTAAAAAGTGACAGTCAGGAAATGGAAAAATGTTTTAAGGAAGATGGCAGAATAAGAGATCTTTTTACAAATAGCCTATGAGAGGCAAAGCAAACTGTATCATGATATATGTCATCCTCAGAATTTTCTTCTATTTGCTCACATGTATTCCCTTGCAGTTATGTAGAACACAGACACAGCTATTCATTAGCTCATATAAATATTCCTGAGTGTGAAGAATGTTCCAGGACTTGATGCGTTTTAGGAGATATAGCAGTGACATATAAGTTCATTCTCCATTGGAGGATGTAGGATAGTGTATAATATAGAAAGAAAGCAGAACAAAGCAATGGTATAAGAATAATAAGTGAATTAAACACAGAATGTATGTGTGAAGTACAGAGAAGCTGAAAGTTCGTGCTTACCTTAGTTGCACAAACCTTGATCAGTCACATAGCATAGCAGTAAAAATAAAGAATGTAAGTCATGACAGGAGAGGAAAAAATTCAAAACTGTAACTCTTAGAACAATTTTCATCAAGTCTACATTCCATGAGTACACATGTAACCACCGGCGCACTCTTAGAATGTGTATTTCATGTATCTATCTGACTACAGGTGCACTTCTGTGGTCAATGGCAGATAGATGTCAACAACAAAATTATCACCTTTCATGGATGGTGGCCAGGTTTCTTTGACCATCATTTTTGTCCTAGAATTTAAATATACACTCAGTTCAAATGCATTTATAATACATAATTGCTTTCTCTTGTAAGAAGCATTGATTTAAATGCTACCATTGCTGCACTGTATTCCAACCTCTTAAGAGCTAGTCAGTTAAATGGATTCTCAATTAGGATTCCCTCTGGGATCAACCACCACAGTCTAGTTAATTACTAAATAACTTAACATCCATCTAACTCAGAACTCATATATTAGATTTTCCAAGTTGTTATCAGTTGTTTAATGGTCTACTGTAATTAGAGATAGACCCTAGGAGAGACCAGAAGCGTTTTGTAACTGCATGACTTCATTCATGGCATGCTACTTCAAACTGTATCTATACTCTAATCATCTTCCAAGATTTATCTTGGAGATCACATCCCTTAAAATACCTTACCAAAGCCTCCCTCCACATGGGACTAAATGCTTTACTTATTTTTATGCTCTCATATTTCATAGCAATAATGTACCACCTAGTTTTTTAGGACTAGGTTTTTTTATCTCCTGGGAAAATCTCCTTAATTCCTCATAGGTTTTGTGGATATTTTTGTATTCTTGTGTTCCGTTTTGTTAAGATGATGCACAGTATACTTGCAGTGAAATCTTAGATAGATACCTTTATTTGTGGAAGAAACGCTTTACCATTTATTCAACAAATATTTATTCATAACTTACCACATGTCACCAGTCTCAAAGGTCTTCAACAGTGAGTAAGTAGGCATGGTCCCTGCCCTCTCTGCATCCATAGCATATGGAAACCAAAAGCCATATTCCTGTGCATAGTGCAGGTCTAATGATTACAATAAAACCCAGCACCATGGCCTGTTAAACCTCACCTACATAGCTACTGAAGCCCACATAATATTAAAGGTCATTTAAAGTGAAGTGACAATCAATACTGTACTAGTTGTAGTGGTGAAAATGTGTTATTTGCTCCAGAGGAAATATAGTCAAAGAAATTGAGCATATATTGGAAAATTCTACAGATCATGAATCCAAAATTTCCCATTTAAACATTTTTTAACTAAGACTTGGGGAGGGATTATAAATTTATAGTCCAGACAGTGTTGGAACCAAAGTATATTCTAGTTGTCCTCAGTGTTCCTTATTTTGAGGACATTGTTTATGTGTCATTTTTGGCAGCTTGTTTTTAGTAAGTATACCTGACTTTGAAAAAAAACATTGTTTTTCTTGCATAGTATGGAAACATGAACATCATATTGAAAAACATCTAATCAACAAATATTAGCCAGGATTCAAAAACATACAAGACTTATATGTATGCATATACAGGATAGCTAACATAGATGTACTACTGACTTCTATCATTTTACTGAAAGGAACAGTTAATGATTATTTATTTGATCAATCTTGCATGTTTATATTTGTTTTCCTGAGAAACCACTTTGAAGATATCAATACATAACACAACAATCACTGTTAATTTCCTACCACTTTGTCTGTAACTCTGTATTGTTTGTATTGTTCTTATGCTCTTTTGTAAAGGGATGTCTGTGAATATGTTTTCCTTCTTTTATTTTTAATCTTTTTTAGAGCATGCTATTTCTAGCTCTACTGTTGGTATCCTTTTTTTAAAAGAGAAAATCTATGAGACTATGTAGATATGGTCTTAAAAGTTTTTAAAACCCAGTGAAGAAGGAGAAATTGTAGCAATACAAACCCTTAAAGACATCAGGAACTTGGAGGAGGATATCATTTCCCAGACACTCTACTTCTGTAGAATGCAGCTGACAGCTTTGGACCTCTATCAGCAGGAGAGGGCTCTCCTTTCTGAAGCAAATCTGGCAAATGGAGTAGATATTTGGATACCAAGCACAGTAACCAAAGAAAATGACTTCTTTTATAGTTTGTGTCATCTATATATTGTACAAAACTCATTGAAAAAACTGGGAGAAAGACATTCAAATAGAGTTTGCACAAAAAGATATTTACTTCCTTTCTCCCAGATCTGCCAAGGGATGTATTTTTTTTTTTTCATAACTTAACTGGTATTGAACTGCAGCCATTGTTATTTCTGACACTTTTGGGACAAGAGAGGAGAAGCAAGTGAGAGGCAAGAATCTCACTATTAAAAGATGTCAGTGTTCTCTTCAAACATGGCTAAATAGAGGAGGAGCCACGTTGGAGCTACTCAGAGAAAATCAACTAAAAACACAGGTAATAGGAGGAGAGGGAGGGATATACATCCCACTGCCCAAACCAATCTGAAATAAGAGGCTTGTAGATCACATCAGTAGATGTAGGACTTTACAAAACATCGATCCAGCCCACAGGGTTGCTGGTGGCATGCCATCTGTGTGCCAAGTAAGATTCCGCATACTGTGAAGTCCATAAGAAATGGATGGATTGAAAAGTGTGATTAACTGAAGCCAAGTTGGACAGATTTGGGCTAAAATCCCCCTGCCTTTTGTGCTTTCCTCTACACAGAGGATGAAGCAGCTTGGCAGTAAATTTCATCAGCATTGCTCCCCGCCTCAAGGGGGCAGCAGCTTTTCTTTTTTGTCATGTGCCCTAACTAACTGGAACCCCTAATAACAACAAGGATAGGCACCACAGTGGAGGGGATCCATGACCCTTCCTTGTGACCAGTGAGAAGGATGCAGATGTTTGGGATTTAAATAGCCAAGACACCCCCCCCCCCATGGGAGCGGGGATTGGAATGGATCGATCCGCCCAGGATTGAAGGGGACCTTGGGCTGCCACTGAACTGTGGCTGAAGCAGTGAGTCACTAAGGCTGGAGACCACAGCATGCAGCAGGGCACAACTGTGTTAGCAGCCATGAAGACAGTGAATGGGACAGCATGACCCCTCCTACCCTGCTCCCCGTGAAGGTGGCTCTCTCCTTCCAGCAAAGAGATTGAAGTGAGGTTGGCTGTCTCTGCAGTGTGGCAGGAGCAGAGAAAGCCCGCAGCACCCCACCACACCCTACCTGGCAGCAAGCGGTGTGAGGGGACAGAGACGTGCTAGTGGAAGTGGAACAGAGAAGGCTGGTCTGACCCAGGACAGCCAACTGTACACACAGGGAGCAGCCTGGGACTGCTGAGGGCACCACATCAACAGGTGTGAGGCACAGAGACAAACAGGCTTTTCCTTTAGGTTGTTTAGGTCTTTACCTTTATTCTTGTGCTCATCTATTCATCTTCTTTCTCTCTTTCCTCCACTATCTTTCTTAATTTTATGATATTCATATGAGAGTGAACATTCTAATCATTCTGGTACAGTTCCATAGTCTTTTGCCTTCTTCTTCATTCTCTTTCCTGCCCCTTCTCCAGTTTCCCAAAGCCTCGGGAAAGCTTTTTCCTCCAGCCTTGCTTCTACTATGTTTCTCTTCATTTAGCTTTCTGTTTTGTCCCCCACTCCTCTTAAATTTTCCCATCGCAGGATAATATCACTCTACTAAGGGGAAACTCTTTGTATACAAGTTCCTGAATAATGTTGGATTTTGTTATATAACCGTAAATGGCCTTGCTGTATGGTTCAAGGTGCCAAATTAATAGTTACAACATTTTGTCAGGTTTTAGACTGGGGTTGGTTATTGCAAATTGTAGTACTTTACCAGACTGTCATACTTGTAATCAGTTATTCTCCCTTGTGTGACAACACTGTGATTGTCTGGGTTCATAACCATCACTATACTCCAGTACCGAAGGACTGGGTGCTGAGCCAAATAGACAGAAGCAAAATGCAGCCTCAGACCTCCAGCCCACCCAAGACAAACCCAGGGGACAAAGAGATAGAGACCGTTAGAAGCCACCCACCTGAATTCTCTGGAATGATATCAGCAGAAGTTAAAAAGCAAATGTATGAGGTTATAGAGGAAATCAGAGAAGAAATAAACTCCCAGCTTAAAAAAGAGATGATGACCATAATGATGGACTTGCTCAGCAAACCTAAAGTAGATATAGATTAAAAACCAGAGAAATATAGGAAAATGACAGAACCATGAATACACAACATAGGAAAGAAATGGCATCCATGAAACAGATTCAAAGCAGATATATTTAGGAAATTTAAATGTTCCATTTAAAGTTTACAAAATTGACCAAATTACAGAGAGAATAGGATATCAGACTTAGAAGACAGGATTGCTGCTAGCAAACATGAAAAGAAAAATCCTTTAAAAATAGCAAAGTACTGTGCAAAAACAATCCAACAGCTGCAAGATGATGCAAAGAACAATATAAGATTGATCAGAGTCAATCAAAAAACGGGAGTCAGCACAAACAACATAGAAAACCAGTTCAGAGAAGTAATAGCAGAAAATCACCCAAGCATGGAAACAATTAGACATACAAATAACTGAGGCATATAGAACTCAAATTATTCATGACCAAAATAAATCTATACCAAGGCATATAATAATAAAGATTCCAGGAATTCAGCACAAAGACAGGATACTAAAAGCTGTAAGAGAAAAGAAACAAATCATCTATAAAGGAAAGCCCCCTAGAATTATAGCAGACTTCTTAACACAAACCCTTAAGTCAAGGAGAGCTTGGAATAAGTATTTTAAGTCCTGAAAGAAAACAACTTCGACCCAGATTGATGTACCCTGAACAACTATCTTTCAAAGTCACTGGAGAAATAAGATATCTCCATGACAAAGAACAACTGAAGAAATTTGTGACCACAGAACCTGCCCTCCAAAATGCCCTGAAGAATATTTTGGAGATAAAGAAAACTATTATTTCCAAAGCACCAATGGAAAGAATCCACCAGGCAACACAAACAATTAAACAGAAGACAAATACAGAAAACCAGCAACAGGAAAATAAAATGGCCAGGGTAAATCAATACCTATCAATGTAAATGGTCTCAATTCATCAATTGAAAGAAACAGACTGGCAGAATGGATCAAGAAACAAGATCCATTTAACACAAGAAGAACTGCATAAAATGAAGGTCAAAGGATGGAAAACAATACTTTGTACAACAGGACCCCAGAAAAAGCAGGTGCATCTTTTCTATTTGAAGATAAAGTGAACTTCAAGCCAAGGCTGATCAAAAGAGATGGAGAAGGTCACTACATATTTGTTAAGGGAAAACTCAAAGATAAAGGGATAACAGTCATAAATATATATATACCAAATACAGGTGTATTCAACTATATAAAACATTATATGTTAATGGACATGAAAAATCAATAAGAATTAACACAATTGAAATGGGGGAGCTTGATACCCCTCTGACACAATAGATAGATCAACCAGACCAAAAAGACAACAAAGAAATATCAGAATTGAACCAAACCTGTGAACAAATGGACTTAATAGATGTCCACAGAGTGTTCCATTCCACAATATTCTAATACACATTCTTCTCAGCTGCGCATAGGACATTCTTTAAAAGATGTCAATATTATCAGTACTTCTACAGAATACTAGGTTGAAGCAGTCTTTATTTCTTGGCCAAGTGGATAAATGTTCACTCAAGTAAAAGTGTTAACTCTCAGTAGGGAATCTCCTCCCCTCCTCCTTTCTGGGCACAGATAGGATTTGACTATTTATATTGTGATAGAGGTGGTGATGCCTGTTCTCTGTGAGTTTCTAAGTGATTTGGTTCACCCTTTATATCCTTGGCATTAGCCTCTTTTACTACTATATTTGGAGATAATAAAACTGGTAACTCCTTATATGTCAGTCTGTGTCAGTACTTGGGTCTGGTATTGCTTTAGCTTATTATTTGATCACTTTAGCCACAGAACTTTTCAGATACACCTGGCTCTTAGCGCTGCTGCACCACTCAAGTGTCCTCTGGATTTCCCTTTTGGATACTCCACACTCCTACTACAATCTGTGTATAAGCAGCTGAAAATACTATCTCAACCAGCAGTCTAGACATCTCCCTCTATGGTCAGCCTCATTACTATCCTCTTACAGTGCATCAAATGCCACACAAAAAGCAGAGATTTTCTGAATGGCTGAAAGACCTATCCCCAGTCTGTTCCCCAGGGCAGTTCAACACATCCTCAGCCACCTTGTGACCCATCTCATTCCATGTTAACATTTTTAAATATTGTTTTGCTTTCTTTTTATCTAATAGATGAGGTTTTAAAATGCTACATCATAATAAATATAACCACTATGTAGTTGATTCTCAATTTTTAAGCTTTCTCCTTATAATTTATGTATCTTCATTTTTGAATTGACATTTGTTTTTCTTGTGAAAGACACCACATATATTATTTCATGTCAAATAATTATATTTTAAATAGGATATTTTCTAAAATTACAGTGAAATTTGAATCTCTTCTTTTCAAAGGGACAGTATAGGGAAAAAAGAGTAAAGGTCAAAAAGTATTCAGAAAGTAAAAATAATTAGTTTCAGTAGTATAGAATGAGGAAATTTGATATTAGTATACCATAATAGTTTAGATTGATGGGATTTTACCTATACTATCCATGAGTAAGTACCTCACCAAACCATATGTGATATTATTTCCTTGTTACCCAGATTATGATTTTTTTTATTAGGTTACATATGTATGAGACATTCGGGTCTCAGAATAAAAGATAAATGAAATGAGTGTGGCTATTTATGGAATGTAATCAAGAACTTGCTGAATCTGAAAGATAAACAGTACCTCATAGTGTTTAGAACAGACACATATTTCATGTACCAACAATCACCTCTCATAAATTAGTTTAGGTGTGAAGCTTAGCTGGAATGTTAAATCATAAAGCTAACCAGGATTTTAAACCCCACTATTGATCACCAAATTAACACCTGATTCAATTTCTCCAAAAAGTTGTAATTTATTTTGTTGCATTTAATTGCCCTCTTTTATCCATTATTAATCATGTCTAGTAAACCCGCCTTCACAAATGAAGAAGGCTGCACCTTAATTCTATGAAGAAAGAGTAGAAAGGCCACTCATTATTTGTGTTTTCACACTAAAGCAAAGAATTTTATCATATATATCAGGATCTAGAAACACTAAAAATAAAGGCAAGCAAAAGCTTTTTCATTATGGAGTACACACAGATTTTCACTTCTGTCATCTTGAAGTGTCTGCAAAGTGTACACATTATCTTGAGAAAGGGTACAATATCATCTGTGGGTTGAGACACAAGGAAAGCAGATGTCAAGAGATATATCCTAGAACTGATACATCACCAGCTCAAGCTTTTGGATACGACCAAGGTGCAGGCTGTTTTGATAAATGGCATATGAAAGATGTGAATTGAATACAGCTATGGACACTTGCTTCTTCAAGACAGATTAAATGTGGCCTTAGAGAATAAGTGTTGTATTGCTGTAGTTAAAAAGCAGATGCTCTAATGAGGAATTACATAACAAACAAAGATAGCAGTTGGGGAAGATGGTAGACTCAGCTGATATAAACAAACTTGCACCTAGCACCTAATAGGGTAGATAAAAAATAAAATTAAAAAAGACAAATAACTGGGCTCAAAAGAAAAAAAAAAAAAAAAAAGAGTCACAGGTTAACAGAAAAGAAGAGGAACTGAAAATCAGAGTGGTAAGTTCATGGACTGAAGTAGTGAGTTCCCAGGCTCTGTAGACCTGGTTATTTACACCTACAGAGGACCAGAAGAGCTTTTGGGTCCTGGAAGGGAAGGAGTTGAAATCTCACGCTAAGAAGATGGATGTGCATGTTAATGTGGGACTTTAGACAACGGTCCATTAATTTGAATGGATGCCATCCACATCAATTGGCTTTTGTACAAATAGAAGAATTCAAGGAGGAACTGACACGGAATCGCACCCTTGAAACATTAAATAGAACTTTATGAAAACTCAGGAAAGGAGACATTCCCAGTTGAGGAAAATCCTACCCATAAGAAAAACACGTAAATCAGTTGCCAAAAGGAAAACTCTGAACCTTGAAGGATTTTCAACTGATGGCTCTGGCATTCTGAGGCACTATAATTTAGGGCTGAATATGTAGGTCTCTAATGGTGTATAAAAACAGTGACAGTTCTGGTACATGCTCCACTCGAGTATTTTGTATAACACTTCCTTTTATTTCAAACAGAACACTTCCACTAATGATTAATCTTTGTCTTTATATACCCACATTTCTTTCATTCATGTTCACTATATGCCACATGACAGTTAATAGAACATTTGATCCTCATGCAAGCCCTATTGGCTACAGCATATGTTCATCCTCTTTCACAGATAAGTAAACTGTAGCTCAACAGAAAATGGCTTGTGATTTTCAGCTCTCTACAGATTTCTAGGGATCTTACAGTTTTAGGAACAATTATGCCTTCCTGATATCTTTTATTGATGTCTCATTGAGTCTGAAAGAGTTATCTCTCTAAGTGACAAAACTCCCATAAACAGTTCAACCTTACAAGAAGGTAAAATAAGCGTCTATTTAGAGCTTCCCCAGAGCTTTAGGCTGCCGTCGCCACATTCTACTGATGAAGGGAATATATGAGAACAGGGAACAACATTAATTAACATTTCGCCCAGTGGAGACACTTATTGGCAGTCTACAGAGACAGTCACATCGTAATAATAATTCAAAGTTACTGTCCTTATCCCAACTGCATGTTCAGTATCTCTTTGCAATAATACATCCAAAAATGTTTCCCAACTCTTGCAATAATACATCCAAAAATGTTTCCCAGTACTCATAAAATGTAACCAATTTTTCCATCAATAAACTATCGATTACTGTTAAAAACTGGCATCCACCATATTAACACAAACTTGTTCAATTTTGCATTTAGATTGATGGGATTTTACCTATACTACCCATGAGTAAGTACCTCTTTTTATTTTATTTTATTTTAAAAATAAAAGGAGGAAAACATTAACAGACAGACAACCTTTCACAAAATAGCAAAAGAACAGTACAGACAATACTGAGTTACAAACAAAGGGCTAGGAAATTAACAATGCTTGTTGTATTACATATTGATATCTTCAAAGTGTTTTCTCATGAAAACAGATAGAGACAGGCAATATTGATCAATCAAGGACTCATGAACAGCTTATTTCAGCAAAGAAATCGAAGACAGCAGATCAACTATGTTAACTATCATGTATATACATACATACAAAATGTCTCCTTCTTTCCCTTCTCTTTTCCCACATCCCAATTGCCCTTTACCCTTGAGCATTTTCCTATAATTTCAAAATGTCTATCATACCTCCTAGTTTAAGTTAATTCTTTCAGGTTTTACACTAGTGAGACAATGCAGTGCTTGCACATGCAAGTCTGATTTATTTCACTTATGAGTATGGTCTCTAGTTGTGACCATTTGCCTATAAAAGCCTCAAGTTTATCTTTCTTTATAGCTGAATAATATTCCATTATATAAAAGTACCACAATTTTCTTATCCAATCCTCAGTGGATGGACATTTGGGTTGCTTCCACAATTTAGCAATTACA
>NW_004955419.1:22148178-22159893 GCF_000276665.1 Chinchilla lanigera | reverse complement strand
TATTTTTTGGAGGGTTTTCTTTGTCTCAATTGCATTAATTTCTGCCCTAATCTTTATCATCTCCTCCCTTCTTTGGGCTTTGGGCCTGACTTGTATTTCTTTTTCTAAAAGTTTAAGATGCAGCATTAGACTACTGATTTGTTCTCTTTCTGTATTCCTTATGTGTGAATTCACCGGTTTAAATTTCCCTCTGAGTACTGCTTTCATTGCATCCCATAGATTCCGGTAAGTTGTATTTACATTTTCATTTGTTTTTAGGTATTTTTAAATTTCCTCTCACATTTCTTCTGTGACTCATTGGTTGTTCAGGAGGTTGTTGTTTAATTTCCAAATGTTTCTGGAGTTTTTGGAGTTCCTTTTGTCATTAATTTCCAATTTCATTGCACTGTGGTCAGATAATATGCATGGAATAATTTCAATTCTTTTGCATTTTGGAAAGTAGGTTCTATGGGATAGGATGTGGTCTATTTTAGAGAAGGACCCATGCACAGCTGAGAAAAATGTGTGTTCTGATGTTGTGGGGTGGAAAACTCTTTATACATCTACTAAGTCCATTTGTTCACAGCTTTGGTTCAGATCTGTTATTTCCTTGCTGACTTTTTGTCCAGTTGACCTATCTCTTTGTGTCAATGCGGTGTTGAGGTCCCCTGTTACAATAGTGTTATTAATTACATGGGTTTTCATGCCTATTAAGATTTGTCTTATATAATTTGGAGCTGGGATGGGAAATACCTGGCTCTCTCTGAGAGTTTCAGCTGGGAACTGTGGCGGTGTGAGTAAAGCATGGACTCGATCTTCAGGACCAGCAGCTCTTGGAGCACTTGCTCACTCTGTCTATTTCTCTCTTTTTAATTTTAGTTCCACTTACCTATTCTACATCATTGATTATATTTCATTGTTTTCTTTTTTCTTTTTGGTCTTTTGAGACAGGGTCTCACTATACAGTTCATGCTGGCCTTGAGCTCACTTTGTAGCCTAGGCTGATCTCAAACTCACAACAATCTTCCTGCCTCAGCCTTCTGAGTACTGGGATTACAGGTGTGCGCCACTACACCTAGCACTGATTATATTTCTAATGGGGATGACAACATACATCACTGCAAATTAAATACTCATTCCTATTTTCATATGGCAATGCAATGGCACAAATTAGTTTACCTTTACTGGCCAACATTACTGATTCGTTAAAAAAATACTAAGCTTTAGTTTTGGTTTTTGAGACAGGGTTTTGCTATGTAGTTCAGGCTGAACTTGATCTCCTTGTGTAGCCCAGGCAGACCTCTCAACTTGCTGTGATGCTCCTGCCTCAGCCTCCCCAGTGTTGAGATTACAGGGATGCAACACTATGACTAATAAGAAAAATACTAAACTTGGAAATTAAATTTTCTCATTCCAATTACAAACCACAGTTGTGGAAGTGGTAACAATGTAATCATTTTCTGCTGGCTTAACCTTACATTTATGCAGAATAGAGAAGAAAATGTCCTTCGCTTCTTTTCTGTTAACAACATTTTTTCACCAGCAGTTTTCTCATTCTTTTATGTAGCAAAAATCTGGTGTGATGGTTAAACTGCATTGTCACCTACAAGATCAGATATACACACATTTGCTGTTTCAGGGTGGATAGTGCCGTCATGACCTTTGGGACTGTGTTTGGTTCCTTGGTCTGTTCCAATACACCTGGAAATTTAACTTCAGAAAGGAAATCCCTCACTGGGTTTTTAGGTCATTTTTTCCTGGAGATGATGTATACAAACCCACATAATTTAGTTTAAGTTTATCATGCATTAACAGTTGGTATGCAGTCATGAAGCAATTTCACAAAAGAAGTTTATATATTTCTTTTCCCTGAATGTCACTGACCATTGTTTAAAAGACACTTGTTTGATCTCTGTAAAAAGACATATTAAATGGTGATGGAGTACTTCTTCCCTATCTGTTATGGTTTGTGTCTGAATGTCCCCTCAAAGCCTCATGCAGTCATTTGGCAGGCTTCTAGACTTTATCATTGATTCATGGTCCAATGTTGAAATTATGGATGTGAGTGCTACACCTGCCATAGGGTGGGTAGTTTGCATACAGTGTAAGGGAGGAAAAGAGTCTGCTTGCCACCGCTCCTCCCTTTTGCTCTTGTTGATTTTGCTGTCTTCCACCACCATGAACTATTGCCCTCTGCCATGTGCCACTCTGCCTTGGAGCCAGCCGAGTATGGACTGAAACCTCCACAAACTGTGAACTAAATAAACCTTTCCTTCCTTAAGTTTGGGTGTCAGGTATTTTGTCTCAGCAGTGAGAGAAAAGTAACCAGGACACTATCAAATCTCCCATTATTCTTGCCGTTTTGTAATCATTTGTAATTTAGAGGTAGAGAGATTTTTGAGGTAGCTTCCTTATAAGTACTACACTTAGTTTTCATTAATGGACCCCAGTTAATCTCATCTGGGCTCCCTACTCATAGTTTTGAATTAACTTGGGATACTTCCTGGAGATGTGAACACGTTCACAAAAGAATGAACTTCATTTTATAGAGTGAGATTAGGGTTTAATTATGTTCCCCACAATTAAAACTCCAATTTCTAGTAGCTCAGACCTCAGAGGGTGACCTCCTTTGAAAACCAGATTATAGATATAATTAAATAAGATAAGGTCATCTTATAACAGAATGGGTGCTAACCCAATGTGACTATGTCTATATTAAAAGTGGAAATGTGAACATAGAAGTAGAGAGATGGGCACAGGAAAAATACCATAAGAAGAGTGGAGCTATGCTGCCAAAGCCAAAGCACTTCCAGAAGCCAGGAAGAAGACTTGGCAAAAAGACTGATCCTTCTCCGATCCTTTCAGAGGGAGCGTGGCCCGACCATCATCATTTTGGACTTGTGGCCTCCAGAATCATGAAACAACTTGTGATGTTGTGTAACTTATGGATGTGCTGGCAAACTCATATGGGGAGTGTAAGGAAATCAGTTACTAGAGTTTCTCTCTGAACAGCTAGATGGTGCCTGTATATTTAAACTGTTTTAATATGTTTGTAGGTCAGGTATATCTCTTGATAAATGTATCAAGGATATCTTTATGATTAAAAATATAATATATATTGTCACCTACCCTATGACAACAGTAAGACTTAGCTTTCTATGTGCCAGGAACTACATGAACTCCTGTATGTGTTATGCCTTTTACTAATCCTTTTGAAAGCTCTGGGATATAAAGATTTATATTAGCCTCATTTTAGAAATTGATAAATATAATCTCAGCTAAAAGTTGGTAGAGATCAGTTTACCCCTAAGTCTGTGTAATACCAAAGTTTGTGCTCTTGGGCACTTTTCTAAAGTTAATATAAAATCATGACATGTTTAACATTGGATATGATGAGAAAGTATAACTGCAAATAAACCCACTGTCAACTTTAATTATGTCTTTTGTATAATGTTTATAAAGCATTAGTCGTAATTGGCCATCTGGGGGCCACTCTATGGTCCGTGTTCCAGTTTATACTCTGTACTAATCCATCGTAGCTGACACAGGGTCCACTTTACCATCTGTCTCAAAACGGAGTAAGTCAATTAACATGGAGTCAATCCTTATAAGTGTTATACCAGCTTTTATATATCCAAATATAGTAACAGTGAGTATTTATTCAGTACCTGATGGCTAGTGTCTTTCTGTTAATCCTAAAGATGTAAAGAGAAGGAATAGTCAAATGCCTTCATTGTACCTTATTACCAGTGTTGTGTTGAAAATGGTGATAGCCAATATCTACAATGTAGCTATTGAGCTTTTGAAACATGGCTAATCCAAATTAAGGTGTGGTTTTGGTGGAAAACACTGGATTTCAAAGACAGTTTTAAAAATGTAACATAGCCCTTAATGTACTATGCTAATTATATGTTAAATTTATTAGAGATATATTAAATAGTTTATTATTAATATTATTCCATTTTATTGTGAACATTAATTTTACTTGTTTGGTTGTTTTGATATAAGTACTAGAAAAATGTAAATTTTCACATATAGTTTGCATTATGTTTCTCTTGGACAGCACTGAATAATTATAACAGACACTAAAATTTCTGTGATGCAGATATGCAAATATACTATGGGATCTCAAAAAGACTTCCAAATCAGAAAAAAGAGTTCAGCAAGGTTCTCCATAAAAGGGAAAATTTGTCTTTGGGTCTTCTTGCCTTCTTGCTTTTTTTGTTTTCTTTTTAGTTTTCATTTGTTCTTAATGCATTTGTGTCCATGTGAATGAATTCTGTACTTTCCGCCAATAAATATTCTATATGAGATATATTGAGTGCTGATGATTATCTTCATCATCCACAGTATGGGGGCTAACTCTCACCCTCCTGGGATTTTGTAGGAGAAAACAGAGTATCTAGACCGGTAATACTTTGTGAACTCCCTAATTATTTAGACTTTTCTTAATTTTCTGACTATATCCTAAGTCTCACTATTAAAAATTTCTAACCAGCTTTTCCCCCTAAAGCCTTCCAGTTTTAGAACAAAGTAATACATAGAATTGAATAAATCATAAAACTACATTTGGTAGGTTTATACAAAGGGAGTGGACCCTTGTACTACTCAGTAGCTACAGCAGAAAATTAAAAAACAGTGTCTCAGAAGCTACTATCATGCTCTTACCAGGCAGTATCCCAATTAAATTAAGCACTATATTGAATTTTAACACTAAAAGTTAGTTTTTCTTGTTTTCAACTCTGTATCAGTTAAATCAGGCATTATGTATAACCCCCCCTTTTCTTGACAGCATCCTAGCTATTGAATATGAGTTGCATCATCTTTCTGTTTAAATAAATGTGGACAATCAAGAGTCATCAACATATGAGAGAGGGCAGTACAAAAGAGAAAGAACAAAGATCCTGAAGGAAATGAAAACAATTTAGGAAAAAGAAGTATAATGGCCCAAAATCTCACCAATAAGATTCCTATAAGGGGAAAACATAGAAAATCTAGACAAGAAAATTACAAAGAAATAATGGAAGGAAATTTCCCAGAAGTAAAGGATGTGGGTCTTGAAACTAAAAAGGCTCACCAAGTATTCAACACAAAAAATAAATAAAGATCTACAGATCTGCTTACTTGACTTTTTAAAATCTTTTTAATGTTAAAGATAAAAGAATGAGCATAAAACAATGAAGAGAAAAATGATGAGTCATAAATAAATATATATGATAGTTAAGATAGTTATATTACTAATTTCTATTAGTTCATTGAAAAGAAAAGTTTGTGATTAGACTGACCAGTTTTTCATGTCATATCTCATATCTTGTAATATAAGCAACTACTTTGAGGATAACAATATGTATTGTATGAACCACTGTCACTCTCCTGCTATCTTGTTTTGAAATTTTGTGTCATTATTTTTTTCTCTTTAAAATAAAAAAGAAAAACTAAATTAAAAGGCACAAAGTAGCTTCAGATGGGCATCAGCAAAATTAGATGCCCAGAAATGCCCAGACAAAGACATAGTGATGTCTGAGAGTTCTAAAGGAAAAGCTTATTTTCCATGCAGAGGTCTATACTCAGCCAAAGATACATCCAGACAGAAGCCTCATCTTTGTAGCTTTTTTAGTAGACTTAGAAGTCAAAAAATATGAGTAGTAAAACAATGGACAGCTCAGTAAAAAAGGAAAAGAAAAAAAAGAGCCAGATATAATAGAAAGTAAAACTGAAAATAGGAATCCTTTAATGTCAAACAATATGAGAATAAAAGACAGCAAATTGAAATGTGATATGACTTTAAGCAATTTTTAGGATGTGAAGAAATCCATTTGGCTTAATGCCCGTATCAATCTCCTTTACACAGTAGAATGATCTTGATATTGGATTCACATAGAACGAAAGTGATGCTACCTGACTCCATAGCCTGACATATTCACAGTGTGTTTAAAATTACACGTGGCTTCTAACTTTTACATTTCACCTTACAGGTAAAGCATAGAAATTTAGGGCTTGGTTACAGCACAGAATGTGAGCATTAACTGACAGTGTAGAAGTCAGAGTGGAACTGAAGTAAGCACAGAAGTGAACGGTGGGAGAAGTTCAAGTTGGATGAAGGAGGGGAAAGGGATAGCTTCCAATCAGAAAGTGAGAAATCAAGGGAGACTGATGAACATGGATGGAAATAAGTACACAATAAAATAATGAAAACGACATGAATATCTAACAAAAAGAAGGAAGATGGGGGATGAAAATAGAGCAACGATGGTGAACTTTAATGATAACCACTGACTGTGGATATGTCATAGGTTTGCCATCACTGGTATAGAATAATTGATCTCAAATCTCATCATTCATATTGAAGAGGCAGTGGTGTTATTTATACTAGTGGGTACAGAAATTAAAAGTACTACAAAAGAAGTTTACTAAAGGAATATTGGGAAATCGACATGATTTGGGAGGCAATCAAATACCCAGATTTGGGATTAAGTATCCAGCAACAGTGTCCAAGACTACCAAACAAAACTAGTTGAATCAGAAAATTCCCACTTGAGTGGGCTGCCCCACTCAAAACTACAGAAAACTGGCATCACAGATGCCCTCAAAGTTTGCCACCTTATCCCACTGCCACTGCAAACCTCTGCAGGAAAATGACTAAACTCATTCCAAATCAAACTCTCACCCTGTTCAGTATGACTTGATGAACTAAAAGTACCTATTTTTCCCCTTGACTATGCCCTGACTGCAAATGAGGCTGAGAGACAGATTTCTTTTTGATGTCTTGGGGAGGTAGTGTTCATAAGACTAAAATCTCACCAGATATAACGAGGATATCTGAAGGTGTTGCAATCCAGAAAATTGAGCAACATTACATATATTGTCAAAATTAGTAAATATATTACCCACAGCTTTGAGATTAGCACCAGGGGAATAATCTAAAGAGCATACATCTCCAGTAATAAAACAGAAAGTAAAAAAATGGAGGTCATGGGACATTTTTATACAAAACTCTTCTTTTGATTTTATCATTACCACTAGATTGGAGTTTCATAATATTAAAATTGTGCAGGATAAAAATTAAAGATGAGGATTCATGCTCACACAGGTAAACTAGTGAACTAGCGAAGTATAATATCAAAGTGCTTCCTCTTTTATTTTAAAGAGAGAAAAAAACAACAAAAATGATTCAAAGTTCATTCTTAAAGCAAAATATTAAAGGGCACAATTTAAATTAATATGATAAAGTAAAATTTCAGCCAAAGGAAATCTGTAAGCTAAATCTTTTTTTTTTTTTAATTTTAGAAAATACTGAGAAAGCTTGTGCTGTGTATGGGAACAATGAACGATAATTCTTACAGGCAACAAAAGAGTTGGGGAATCAGAATAAAATGCAAGACACTTTGAGTTTCAAAGAACACATCAACCAAGATAAGTAGGTATAGACTTTTGGTACAATTATTAGTTAAGGCACGAACTAGACATCTATTTAAAAGACAGTTTCCAAAACCAGACTCACTGTGTCTTCTAGCTAGCACACCTGCATGTTTTAGATAGCAGTTATTTGAGTGATAGTGTGCTTTCTGTTTGGCTGGAACTTTCTTCTGTGCATAAAGGCTTGTGCTATACTGATAGTTAAGTATTTATGTCCTATTTTGTTGTATTTTTTACCATCTAGCTTGTATAGGCCATATTAATATTTTTATTATTCACTGACATATGCTCTGTACTGTATTTTCATACACTAAAGTGCACAAATCTTTCAGATATAGCAATGTGAATTTTTTGCATATATATAAAAATGTATGTACAACAATATAACTACCGAACAAATAAACACTTTGAGTATTTTCAGTGTCTCAGAAGAATCCTTATGTCCTTCCATGTCATAGCCGTTATGGACAGCTATTATTCTATTATCACTGCAGATTAGTTTTCTAGTTTTAAAACTGTATAAATGCAACTATACACCATAGAACCTTTCAAGTCTGATTTCTTGCACTCAACATTACATCTGTTTGATTAATTCATGTTATTACACGTATTAGTAACTCATTCTTTATCATTGTTCTGCAATTATCTCAATATGTCCTAAACAGTATATTTATTCTATTGTTGATAGATACTTGGATGTTTCAAGCTTTGGACTATGTGAACAAGGTACTTAATAACATTCTTGTACATGTCTTGTACTGGATACTGTCCAAGGCAGAGGTGCAATTTCTAGAACAGAGTGTATGTTTAGTTTTGGTAGTAGCGTGCAATATTGCATCACTGTCTTCTTCTTCAAAAAAATGTCCCTTTATCACTGATTTCCTGTTTTCTAAGTTCACGCAAGTTGACAAAGTCCTTCAATCTATTATCCACTGCAGAAGTTTCTTTTTATATATTTGACTGTTTTCTCATCTTTCTCCTTCTTTCTCTCACTCTTTATGCTTTTTTCCCCCAATATCCATTGTCTTGGAATGAAGTGAGAAAATAAAAATTATCATTTTTCCCTTTTGTTCTATATTTGTGGTGGGGCAAGTTTCTTTAAAAAATAATTGCTTAGCTAGGGATATAGCTCAGTGGCATAAGCGCCTGCCTGGCAAGTGCAAGGTCCTGAGTTAGATTCCTGGTACCAAAAAATAAAAAATAAAAATAATTGCTTGAACTGTTATACAAAGGAGCAAATGTCTGGTTAGAACATTTTATGATATGTGAATTTTATGATAAAGTAAAGATCTTATTCTGTTATCAACACTAGCCAATAATGGTAGACAGAACCTCTAGGGCATAAATTCAGGGGATAGAATTTATTTTAGATAATATTTTCCTATCTAAGTATAGAGAAACTGTAGGCATGTGTTAAGACATTAAAATGTGTATGTCTTTACTAATATAAAATATGCATTGTTCAATGCTAATAATTTTTCAGATCAAAAGTTAGCCATCAAATCCTTAATTACATCTAAATTACAATGTGTTATGAAGGGGAGGAATGCCCACCTCATGCGCTTGTGACCATTACTCTGTATATCTAAAGGGGATGGAGGCTAGAGTTAGGCTGTCAAGACTTCACGGCCTTGAGAGGTACAACCACAGTATGGAGAGACACCTAACACTTAGAAGCCTTCCAGTTCTCTAAATGATACAGCAATGGACTTTGTCTGAATAAGCCACAGGAAGTTACAGAAGTCTGATAACCTGCTATGCATGGCTCAAACATGACTGAGCAGGAGGATGAATTTGTCGGCATCTGACTTTGTCCTGAAGAGTGATACGGAAGCAAACACTTAATGGTGCTATCTAGCAGTCCTGGGCATACAATACTTTGTAATAAGAGATTTTCTTTCAGCTGAACGTGACTTCCTGCCCCAAAATCTTTGAAAACTTTTTCCCATTACGGGACTACTGTGACAGAGCAGACCAGCAGTTATGACAAGAGCTGATAGCTTCTGAACAGAATGTTGGAGAAATGCAGATCTTTTTCCAAAATTAACAAATGCTCAGAACAAAACTAAAAATATGCTACTCTGAGCACCTACCTGGGCAAAGGCATAAGAACTCATTTTGATCGACTTAGCAACAATACAGAATTTAAATTGTTTCCTTATACACTACAGTAATTAAAGGCAAGACAAATGTCTTAGTTACTTTCTCATCGCTGGAACAAAGTTCCTGACACCCACAATTTAATGAATGAAAGGCTTATTTGGGCTCTCAGTTTGTGGAGGTTTCAGCCTAAAGTCAGCTGGCTCCAAGGCAGAGTGGCATGGCACAGGAGGCTTGCTGATGACGTGGCAGCAGGAAGCAGAGAGACCTGAAGGAAGGATGGAAGGAGATAGACCTTTCCAGGCCATGCTCTCAGTGACCCAACTCCTCCAGCTGGACTTCACTTTCCAAATCATATTCAGTTACAAAGTTATCAGTGGACTAATCCACTGATAACTATCCATCCCCATGATCCAGTCACCACAGCACATGAGGCTTTGAGAGGACATCTAAACATAAACGATAACAACAAATAATGAGTGAAAACCCTTATTTTATTTTGTATTCATAGCCACTGAATTCCTAATTATTATTTTAGGTCCCAGTTTATATTACACTTTCATGCTGGTATTTGGATTTGCATTCATCTGATCCGATCTTACAGGTTGAATGTCCCTAATCTACGTTTTTTTAAAGGGGTCTTATTACATACTTTAAGCTGGCCTTGAACTCACTATGTGGCCCAGCCTGGCCTTGAACTCACAGTGATCCTCTTGCTTCAGACTCCTGAATACTGGAATTATAGGCATGCACCACCACCACCATGCCTGCCTGCAAATGTCCCTTATTCAGAAATCTGAAATCTGAATTACTCCAAAATCAGAAACTTTTAGAGTGCCAACCTGAAGGCACAAATGGAAAAATCCAAACTGATCTTACATGACAGCTTGCAATAAAAATATGAACACACTAAACACATTGTATAAAATTACCTGCAGGCTACATGTACACAATGCATATAAACCAAAACTGAATTTTATGTTTTGATTTGAATTTTATGATCCCTTTCCCAAGATATCTCATTATGTAAATGCAAATATACAAAAATCTGAAAAATAATTCAAAATCCAAAATACTTCTAGTCTTAAGTATTTTGGATAATGAATACTTAACCTGTATAATATTTGAATCATTATTCCTGCAATTAAACTATCTAAAAAATGAAGACTTTTAAATAGTCTTTTCACCTGACTTCTCCTGGTAACCTGTTATAGAGAATAAAAAGTTTTTCCCCAGTACTGTACAGCTAGCTAAAGTTGCCTTTGCTTGGCTATTTCCCATCAATATCTTAGAGTAAATCTAAAATTCAAACTCCCTAGAAACAGAGACTATAAGAGACATCTTTGAAAAATATCTGGAAATAACATATATAGAAGTCATTTTCTTAATGGCCGTCATTAAGAAATCTTTTCAAACAAGAATTATTTCTCAGCATTCTGAAGAAACACCCTGTTATTAAAAGTTTCATGAAAAAAGCAATTATTTCAGTGAAAGAAAAGTTTAGGAGTAGAAGATTTCAGGGTTACAAATGCAAACAGTCAAAAAGTAACATCTATAATGCAGATTTGATTCTCTAAATATACAATCAACATTATAGCTGATTTAAGTAATGAAGAATGTCTATACTTCAAAAGGCATCCAGCTACTCTTCTCTGCATTTGCCATGCTCCTATCCCTTTGATAGGAGCTAAAGAAAGCTTTCCTGACCTGCCCTTACAAACGCAAGATATACTCAGTATATTGGTAATATTTTAGCTGTTCTATGCACATAAAGTATTTCATTTGCATGAAATACTCTCTCCTCCTTTTACGAGGAGAGACAGAACTGAAAATAATAAGGCATTCAAAATTAGAACAGTGAAGTTCTTGACTCGAGCTATTTTTCAGCCTGTATTAGAACCCAAGCCAGTTTGGTGCTTGCTAGACTTAGAGGCCATCCTAACAGGAATATGTTTCTATGGGGACGAGGAGGGGAAAGATTGTTTGCATCAATTAAAATTTATGCAGTGAAATATATTTTACAACAGAATATAATTTCAATGACAATAAACAACATATTTGAACATAGATTGTGTTGGCTTGGGGCTTATTTTGCAAGGGGAACAATATAATACAGGACACACACTTTATATGATTATTTATAATAGTCACCCAAAGAATAGTTTACAAAAGAGTGCAGGAAATCTGTCCACACACTAAGACCAAGGAATCCAGCTGAGG
>NW_004955419.1:22146910-22148078 GCF_000276665.1 Chinchilla lanigera | reverse complement strand
GCTATTGTTCTTCCAGTGAGTTCATTTGGCCCCTTTATCAAAGATTAGTTAGCTGAGAATGTGTTTGGTTGTGACTGTTTCTTCCAGTCTGTTCCATTGATCCTCAGTTTTTTAGCCAGTACCAGGTTGATTTTATTACAGTAGCTTTGTAGTATAATTTCAGGTCAGAGATTGTGAGTCCACCTGACTTGTCCTTCTTGCCCAGGATTGCTTTTGCTATTCTGGGTCTCTTCTGGTTCCAAACGAATTTAAGGGATGTTTTCTGGGGATCTGTGAGGTATGCTAATGGTAGTTGAATGGGAATTGCATTGAATTTGTACAGCAGTTTTGGGAGTATGACCATTTTCACAATGCTGGTTCTTCCTATCCATGAGCAAGGAATATTTTTCCATTTATTGAAATCTTCTTTGATCTCTTTTTTCAGAGTACTGTAGTTTTCATTGAAGAGATCTTTTACTTCTTTTGTTAGATGGATTTGTAAATACTTCAATTTCTTGGATGTTATTCTGAAAGCTATGGTTTCCTTAATTTGTCTCTCAGTGTGTTTGTTGTTTGTGTATTGGAATGCTATCAATTTTTGGGTGTTGGCTTTGTATCAAGCTACACTGCTGAATTTATTGATTAATTCAAAGAGTCTTGTTGTGGAGTTTTGGGGGTCTTCCATGAAAGTATCATGTCATCTGCAAATAGTGATAGTTTTACTTCTTCCTTTCCTATCCTTATTCCTTTTATTTGTCTCTCGTCTAATTGCTCTGGCTAGTGGTTCCAGAACTATATTGAACAGGAGTGGTGACAGCAGACATCCTTGTCTTGGTCCCAATTTTAATGTAAAATCTTCCAGTTTTTGTCCATTGAGAATGATGTTAGCTGTTGGATTGTCATAGATGGCTTTGATTAGGTTAAGGTAAAGCCCATCTATTCCTATTCTCTGTAGAGTTTTTATCATAAATCCATGGTGGACCTTGTCAAAAGCTTTTTCTACATGTTGAGGTGATTGTGTGGTTTTGGTCTTTGGCTCCATTGATATGGCATATAATGTTTATAGATTTGTGTGTGTTGAACCAACCCTGCATTCCTGGAATGAATCCAACTTGGTCATGATGTATGATTTTCTTGATAATTTGCTGCATTCTATTTGCTAGTATCTTATTGAGTATCTTTGCATCTA
>NW_004955419.1:22126950-22141695 GCF_000276665.1 Chinchilla lanigera | reverse complement strand
CAAAGGTCAGTGGTGGAATCTACAAAGTCTGTGCCAGCAGGATGAAGAGCCTGTGCTAGCTGGCTGAGGGATCT
The DNA here is from genome assembly GCF_000276665.1 of Chinchilla lanigera. NCBI lineage: Eukaryota > Metazoa > Chordata > Mammalia > Rodentia > Chinchillidae > Chinchilla > Chinchilla lanigera. The sequence goes on along the minus strand of NW_004955419.1, from coordinate 22,141,621 downwards.
GCAATGGAGCCAGAAAGTGATGCTCAGAAGAACCAAAGCTCTCTTAAAAGGTACCACAGCCATCCTCGGCAACAGTGAGGTCCCGAGATCCTCCAATGGTCAGGATGGCCAAGTTCCCATCAGGGAAGCCAACGCAGCAAGGTTTTCCTGGAGGCTGGCAATGCACCATCTTCCCCTCTGGAATCAGGAAGCGATGCTCAAAGTGAGGACCAGAGCTCCCCAAAGTGAACCAAAGCCATTCTCAGTGGCAGCGAGGTCCCGAGCTCCTCGGAGGATGAAAACAGCCGAGTTCATCAGGAAAGCCAGCTCCCCACAGCCTCTCTCAGCTCCCAACAGCCTCCTTCTTCTCCAGTTCTGCCTTTATGCTGTTGGCAACAGTCCTCAGGTGGGCCTCCCACACCCAGCACCACACTTACTCAGTTCAGCTGGGGGTTATAAGTTGACTACCAGTTATCAATCCACTACATAGATAAGTTTCAAATTATGTAATATGGACTATAAAAAAGCAATTTACCAAAGCAGAAGTATGGTGCCACTTGTTTAAAATTAAAATGCACAAAATATTAACATACTATAGACATTTCTGAATAATACATGTTGTTTACTGTTGACAAAATCATGGCTTAAAAAGTGTACCCTCAATTGAAGAGAGTGGCTTTCTTTGGACATAAGTAAAAAACTGAACGGGAGGGAAGAGACATCAAATGTATCTGTGGTTACTCTATTCTATTCATTTAAAAAAAATACCAGGCAGAGAATAATAGTCTCTGGGGATGTACCTCAGTGGTGGAGTGCTTGCCTGGCATGCATGACGTTCTGGGTATGATTTTCAGCATCCCCCATAAAAATGTGGTCTTTTAAAATCACAGGTTTAAGGTACAAACCTTTCCTAAATGATTTCTAATAATACTCCTGATATAGCTCTCTAAGCAGTCATTCAAGTACAGTGATTACACTCATTGGCTATTTGGGACAGTAGCTTAAAGGTCTACGGGCAAAGCAAACATAATTACAGCTGAAATGTAATAGGGAGAACCAGAATGCTCTTTTCTCAACAACATTGAAAGATACTCATTGCTAATACAATTGAAAAGTGAGGGGCAATTTAAAATTACTGCAGTGTTTGTGAATTGTAATAGAATTTAAATGATTTTGTCCTGTGGTATACCCAGACACTCAGGTAACTGAAAGACAGAAATAGGGATAGGGATGGGAGAAAAGTTTAGCACTTATTCAGAACATTACAAAGGGCTGAACTGAATTTTCCATGTACATATTATAATTTTATTTTTCTTTGTTTTAGCTTGAAATGACAGTAAATGATGTGTGCTAACACTGATCAATGCATTCTATTTAGAAGATCAGATTGTCAGATTTATTTTTAAATAATGCACTTTAAGAAATGAATTATTCTATAATAAATGAAGTGTTTTTATAATAAAACTTTTCAAAACATTGATTAGTATGAAAACAATAGGACTTTTGGTAATAAAAGGTATAGTAATTTAGCCACATTTGTTTTTTAAATTGAGATTCTGCAAAGACTAATGCTCAGGTCACATACCTGGGTATAAGGAATCACTTGTCTCCTAGTCCTAGTTGCATGCTGATATAGTATTGTCTTTGTGGAAAGAGAAATGAGACAGGAATTTCTCAGGCTGACATGAGTTTCAAGTGATTGACTGAAAATTAAGTATTTCCCCAAAGAAATAAATTGATAGACAAGGTTACTATACCAATTGGGAAAGGTATAAAACAGTTGCAGAGAATGCAAAATGGAAAGAGAACTAAAATTTACTGAGTATGCATTATAATATATATATATATATGATATTTCCATTATTTTATTCATTTACCTCAACTCCCTCAACTTGTTATTATTGCTGATATTTCACAAATGAGAACAATGTAGTTCACCAGGGTGAGTTTGTCCACTGTCACATGGGCAGTGCTGAGTCAGCATTTGAAGTCAAGATTTTTACGTACCAGCATCTGAATTAGGATCATTAGAACTTGGGCTCAAGCACTGATTTTTAACAATATTTTTGCCACTGGCCTTTTTTGTACACTGATAAAGACTATGGAGTCCTTTACAAGATCATATTTTAAGTGTCTACAGTAAGATCATCTATATATAATCTTATATATATTTTATTTATATATAATTTCCACAAAGGAAGAAGCCCCTAAAAAAAGGAAGGATGGACAATCTTTAGGAGAAGGTAAAGATCAGAAGTTCAGTGGATGCTAATCTAATCTAGTCAGGGAAGGAAATATTTCTCAGAATTCAAGGGAAACATTCTAAGGTGGAGCATCTAGCTGGTGGGTAATCAGCCACTACCATTTGTGAAAATCTGGGATCACTGTAGAACCCACAATCCTGAAAGAGAGACTTTAGTATACGTGTAAGAAGGGGAGGTGGAATAGACCAGCGAATATTGTCATAGTTTTAACACAGGCACTGAGTAACCTTCTTTGGACCCGTCATTTGTCTACAATGTAGTGTGTAGCCTTAGCGTAAACTATGCCATAGGATAGTTAGAGTTTACGGAGTGGTTGCTTCAGAGTACTGCATTTAACAGTCTTCAGGCTGTAACTGTACTTGTTTCCTAGTGCTACTTCAACAAATTGCACATTTATTTTCTGAAAACAAAGAAGATTTAATGCCTTAAATTTCTATAGTTTAAAGGCAAAAAATAGGCTTCACTGGGCTATAAGAAGGGTCAGAAAGTGACTTTCTGGAGGTTCTCTGGGAAAAGCTGTTTCCTTGCCCTTTTTATCTTTCAGAGGACACCGGTAATCCTTGCCTGGTGGCAGGCTCCTCCATCTTTAAAACCGGCAGCATAGCATCTTCAAATCCTTCTCTAACTTTGACTCTTGTCCCTACTTTTTTCACTTACAAGAACTTTTGTGATGGTATCAGGCCCACCCAGCTAATTGGGGATAATCTTCCCATTGGAAAATCCTCAATTAGTCCTATCTGCAGTCTCTTTTGCCATATAGGAACATAGTTAAAGGCTCTGGAGATTAGGTAGTGGACATCTTTGAAGGGCAACCATTCTTCTGACCAGCACGCTGGTACTTCAATAATGTTTCTTCTTAGAAATATATTTCCAATACAATTCAGCCCTGAGAATTTCTCTTTAGGCCTCATTGAAGATGGTTCGTATAACCCTCCCACTTAAATTGCAAATAGCAGCATAAGATTAGGCACGTCCCAGTGGCAAGGTCTGATAGTTCATACAGTTTCCAATGTGGGAAACTCAAATATTCTAAGTTCCTGAAATATGTGGACAAATGCGCTAGCAAATTAAAACCAAAGGAATCTCCATGAAGACTTCATTCAGCACCCTCTCTACCACTGCCTCCAGCTTTGATCTCAAATGATTTACTTTGATCCTTTTTAGTAGCTTGACCATTTCACTACATACAATAACATTATATACTGACTCTATCCTTGTATAAATGCATCTTCACTGAAATACATCTCTAAGAGCAGACAGTGGTTTTTCTCTCTCTGTGTCCCAGCTCCAAGTAGAGTACTTGTGCATATTAGACATCCAATATACAGACTCTGCAAAAAAAAATATACACACTTTTCAGGAAAAAAAATTGTATGATGTTTATTCAACAGATGATGTAACAGTACCTTTGTATTGGGGACCCTAGAGGATGTTGTGTATCACAGAAATTCCACTGCACTGCAGTCCTTAGAGAATAAATTAAAAATGTATGTTCAGAAATCTCAATGACCAAGGTTACCCAAGCAGCAGTTTGCCATACTAGTAAATGTGTGGAAGTTAATGGCCACCACGTTGAGTACCTCTTGCAACTGTAGAGGCCAAAGGTAACTTGCATTAATTTCATGATACCTCAATAAATTTAATATTAATATATTTATACAAGTTGCTGTGTTCCTAAAGTGTGATATATTTTTTTGTCTGAGTCTGTATACTTCTTATTTGAATCAGCCTGTATTTTTTTTTTTTTTTTTTGGTTGGCAATTTTCCCGTCAAAACAACTGAATGGACAACAATCTTTGAATACTATACGTAACATTTTTATCTATTAAAGGCACTACATTTAGGAATTCCCATGGAATGAGTTCAAAGGGTCCCCAAGATCCCTGAGTGGATGCATAAAATATCAGACGTATGTAAGAAAGGAAAAAAAAATCCTCGTTAGCAATGGCATCTCATGAATAGAATATTCTTACCATCCCATCCTCTCTCTCTGCACTCCTGGCAGGAATGTCACACATATCCTTAGACAATTTTGACAGGGTGAAAGTTCAGCCTCACATGGAGCAGAATAAAAGATGGTAGCAGTTTATTTTCGAGAAGCAATTGGCTATCTTAATCGTGTCACTCTTGAATGGCCACAGTTACTTTTTCTGTAATGAAAGGTCTAATTGCTTTGGGTTCCAGTTTCCATTTTCAAGCTGGCCTGGGGCATTAGTGTCTGTCTCCATTAGCCTTTGCTGGAAGTTATTTGTATGATACTTTTGGTGCCAGCTGCATTACAAAAATGTTGATGGCCAGTATTTTGGCCTGAGATAATTGGGTGCTTTCAATGTTAGAGCTGCCAAGCTGTTAATTAGCTCGATGTAAGGACTACACGTTCACTTTTTTTGTTCATTTTGATCTGCCAACATTATCTTCTTTTTAAGTAGATCTCTGGTAAAGTGTTTTGAGAAGTGCTTGTTTCCACAAAATAATCATCCTGTATTAGTGAGTTATGGACAGCTGCCCATTATGAAAGCTGATTTAGTCTATTACTTGAAGCATGAACCAAAACATCATTGGTGCATGGAGGTTTACAGGAAACTCACTTTGCTATGCTCTGACAGCAGCACACCAAGGCAGTATGGTGCTGTGGGACCAAAGCAATTTCACTATTCATAGAACTCTGACATCTGATGGTTTCTTGATTAGCAGAGAGAAAGTGCACATATCCAAAATCAAGTCAAATAGAGAAAAGGCAGATAAGCTGCTTCTGTCTTCACAGCAGACTTGATTTTTTTTTTTTTTTTTTTTTGGTGTTTCCATTTGACTATTCTGAAATGTTGAAAGTGCTAAGCAAAAGTTTGATTCCAGTGATCCTGCCTCATGTGATTATGATTTCTACTGCATATCCTGGCCCTCACCACTCATTTTACTGATAGATTTTTAAGGTTTCAGTTTGAGTTTGCTGAGCAGCTAGAAAAATAATTACCAAAATTGATAATGGCATGGCTCTAACAGCAAAGTCTTTGAGTACATTTGAAATTCAGGATGGCTGGAGCTGCCACATGGCATGGTAGCTGCACTTGCAAAAGAGATAATATGCACCATAAGGCCCAGTATAGGTAAACAGCAAGTATTACAGTCCTCATCCGTGGTGACAATGAAAATGCTAATAACAATAATGATGACATGGTTATAGTTGACAAAGGTAATGCAATGCCTGATTCTCAGATTTAATTACTTATTAAATCATCATGGCAGGGAGCATTGTATAATGAAATCGGTTTGGACCTGAGGATTTCAGGAGTCTTGAGTTCTAGACCTGCTTCTCACACCAATTTTTGTGGCTTTTAGGAAAGTAAAGTAGTTTTTCTGGGTATCAATTTTCTCAATCATAAAACAGGGATAGAAATGTCCACTCTAGGTGGACACAGGGGAAGTTACTGAAGTGATAGAAATGCTCTACAATGAATTATGGCCATTAATATGTGACTTGGTACATTTACTAAAACTTATTTAATTATTCAAATAAAATGGATAGCTTTTAATGTATATAAATTATTTTTCAATACATTTGCTAAAAAATGAAGGTGCTTTTTTCTCTTTCAGCAATTAATGACCTATCCTGTTTGCAAAGAGCTCACAGTCTAAGGTAGAATATAAACTAACAAATTTGCAGTTATTCTTTCATTATAGAATAACCAAAACATTAAAGGATTTACTTAATGCCAGGTACTTTACATGCATTGATTCTTTCGATCCTCATAACTAATATTTCCCATTTTTGAAGGGAAGAATCTAATGTGCAGCACTTTGGAGATCTCACAACTACTAAATGGTGGAGCTAAAATTCAGATCCAGGTCTTTTGACTCTTGAGTGTATGTCCTTCTTAGCCAGCACCCCCAGAGGTTTCTTGGTTGTAATATACATACATTTTTTCATATATAATGTGCTATAGGAGTTAGAATTAAAGGCTCACAACAATCACACAAGGTCAGGAAAGGATTTTCAAAGGAGCTATGAAACATGTTCTAAAGCACTAAGAATTTGCCAAACAAATGAAGGTAACAGCACTCTAATTTAAGAAAATATTGCTCATAAAAGCACCAAGGCAAGAAATCATAGTCTCTGAGTTCCCTTCCGGTTCTAATTGTCTAAAGTTCTGGAAATAGATTGAAATTATACAAGTAGAAGCAATCTAGGAGAGAAACTTTAAAATGAAATGGAAATAGTTTAAAAATTTAGCAATTTTTACTATTTCGTGAAAGAAATTCATTTCTCACAGCTTAAGTAGTCTGTTCCAGATGCAGTAAAAGGAGAAAACTCATTTATTTATGTGACTTACTGTTGATGTTTTCTGGGATAGTTTTTCCTTTTGAACAATCTGGTATAGGGAAGACAGCAAACATGACAATTCCTATTTGTATTTTGAAAGGAAGCGCATGGCACCTGGGAAGCCACAGGTCAGTGCAAAATCATTGTCTTAGTTTCAGTATTGGCCAGCCAGACAGGAAGGAGATTCAAAGGACATAAAGATAAGCATATGAGGCAACTCCAGGCTAAATTTAGCTTCATGCTTTATAGGATTTCCATTTACCTTTATCATTTATAGACATATGCCCTTACAGAAAATTTAACCAAGGCAATGAATTATATCAGCAAAGCATTGTAGTTGATGTTTTTAAGTGACTTAAAGCTGCTCTAAAAATAATATCCCACTTATTAATTATTGGTTCTTTACTACAACTCTAACTCATCAATTCACCTATCTGTAAGAGTTTTTTTTTGTCTTTATTTCACCTGTTTTTCTGTATTTTTAGTTGTCTTTTTTATTAATTTCTTAAATGAAAAATCTGGGGTGGGGATATAGCTCAGTGGCACAGCACCTGCCTGGCAAGCACAAGGTCCTGAGTTCAATTCCTGGTACCAAAAAAAAAACCTTTGTTAATTCAGTTATTTCCTGGTTTTACAATTAAAGCTTGCAATCAACTTGTCTTTAAACAGAGCTTTAGCCACAATTTTTAATTTTAATGTATAGTTAGTTGTGATTAGTGTGATGAGTGATATCAGTTCAGTGAGAAATACACACTGAAGTTTTAAAAATTCATTATTTTTTTTAGTACTGAGGGATTAAACCCAGGGACTTGCACATGATAGTCAAACTGTCTACAACTGAGATACATCCCCAGCTTTTTCTTTAGTTTGTAATTTTAGTAATGACTCTTTCTTTCTCATACTTTATTAACATCTTGGGCAGATTGTATAGCATTTTTAAATATTAAAATTCAGTCCAGTTATATATTAGACAATTCTAGTACATTTGGTAGTCAGAAGAGGAAATATATCATCTCAAGTAGTCATTGCATGAAAGGGATAGGAGATATCAACATAAGGAGAAAAAGTTTCATGGGGAAAAGGTATGAAAAATTATTCAAAATAAATTGTGTATATTGTTGCCTAGTCTATAGTAAAAAATTGATACATCTATCCATAGAGGAAAATAATCTTTTTGAGGGCAAAATTATGCAGATTATTTTAAATAGATGCTGGTCACATTTCATATCAATGTTTTGCAAGCATTTTCTGCAAAGTGCTGAATAGCAAATGTTTTAAATTTGCAAGTTGCACCTCTGCAGCCTTGTAGTGGGTACTCAGTCATAGATAATAGGGAAACAAATACATGTGGTTGTGTACCAATAAAATTTTTGCCAAAATAGGCAGGAGACCTCATTTGACCTGAGAACAAAGGCTTGCAAGCCTTGTTCTATATTGGTGTGTGCAAGTGATACAAAGAAAAAGACAAAAAATTATTAAAAATAAATGTTAAGATTATGTTCAAATTGAATTCAGAAAGGTGGAGGAATGTTAACCTTTTCAACTTAGGGAGCTCTGGGACTCGGACTCCACTCATATTGGAAGATTTGCATCCGACTTGACTCTCTGGCCAGGAGAGCAAACTGGCAGTGTCGTTGCTTCTTGAACAGGGCCTGAGACATTTATGATTTGGGAAGGAAGTGAATTCCTCGGAAAAAAAGTGGTTCAGACTCGACACTGAGCAGAGGTAGCACTGACCAATCTAGATGGAACACAGTGTCTAAGAAGGGAGAGCAAAGAGTCCAACTGTGACAAAGCATATAACTGAAGGCACATATTGGCTTTGTTTGTTGGAGAAAAGAGGATTTAAGCAAGCGAACCCTGTGCCTCATGCTTCTGTTTTTCTAACCTAATGTGGCTTCTGCTTCATCAGCTGGCCTGCTGTGGTGGCCATTCAGAAGTAAGCAGGTGGCTCCAGGAAGTCTGGACAACATCTAAGCCACGTGAATTCCTGTACACCCTGAGGCATTCGTCTGATGGAGTTCACTGATCCCCATATTTCACACAAGCCTCTCACTTCCCTTCCATCCATTTTCTTAACAGTATATCTTGACACTACAGTGCTGCAGAGACGAAGCCTGATTGAAATGGGGACCCTTGCTTGGCTTGAAGTCCCTGTTAGTACACTCCGAGCAAATGTGATAAATAAGTTTTGTGTTTCTGTAGGTGCTTCTCAATGTAAATTAATGAGTGCTGCCTAGGGGAATGAGCAGGGCCTGAAAACACAAAGAGAGATTACTTTAAGTGTGACAAGGCCATATTCTGTAACAAGGAACATATATCATCAGCACACAAGAGAGTCGCATTGCCAGGAAGACCCTTAATGCTTGGAAAAGATCTCTTACTCCATGGCTGGCAGTTCAGGCCTCTTTAGCCCAACTCCACTTGTTCCCTCTAAAAAGGCTCTTTTATTCAAATTTGACAAAATAATTACTACTACCATTTGGCTTTGAATGACTCAATTACGGCTGCAGTCACTTGGTTTGGTAATTACTAAAATTATAGTTTGGGCCTAAGGCCAGTTCCCTCTTTCCTCTCTTCCCCATGGAAGCAAGGAGAGAGACTTTTATAGGAAAATAGATGGTGATTCAGAAGCCAGGTTGTAACAATTCATTTTAAATGACCTTAGTCAATGGGAAAATAAAACCGAACAGCCTGGCTGAGAACAAGGCTAAAGTTCTCACTCTTTAAGGAACCTGGCACTGGAAAACTGCACTATTGTTTTCATGGATATTTCTAGTCTGTCCATTAATGAAATAAACCCATTTCTTCCTTTCAGCTCTTATTCTTGTGTTAATCTCATTAGAATTTGTTATAAACTGGCTGTTATTTACTCCGTAATGTTTGAGTTTAACTAGAGCAAATACTTGGATTCTGAACAGCTTCTTCTCAGGTTGATGTTGCTGGTCACAGGAAGCATAGAGATTTTTAAGACATGGTTTTCCTAAGTTTGGAGGCCTTGTCTCATTACTGAAAATCCTGATTACATAGAAGATAATTTCAGTAATGTAGACAATATCAACAACTTTAACATTCTGGCTCTGTTTTTTTTTGTCTTGAGTAATCTTGGTTAAGTTCATTTAACTTTAATAGTTATGATTTCTTCACTTATAAATGGGATATCTTCCTCATGGAGTATTTATGAGAATCAGATGAAGTACCAAAGCAATAAAAGAAAGAAAAACATGCGTCAAACAGAAAACATTTTAAAAATGGTAAGAATTAATTCAAATATATTAGTAATCGCTTAAAGTGTGAAGGGTATAATAATAAAAGATAGAGATTGCTAGAGTGCATAAAAATGAGACCCAACACTGTTTTGTTTATAAGAAGCCCAGTGTAAAAAATACATAGATTAAAAGTGAAAGGATGGAGAAATGACATACTATGCTAAGATTAATCAAAAAGATAGCTGAAGTAGATGTGCTAATTTGAAACAAACATCAGATGAAAACTATCAGAGATAAATAAAAAGATGATGGAAAAATAGACAAGCCAAATCTCTAGAAAAACATGTATATAACAACTGTGCATCAAATTATAGGAAGCATGAATTGATAGAGCTTCCAGGAGAGAAACACGAGTGTACGTCTATTATTGAAGTCTTCACCACACCCGCTCTTTTCAGTAATCAATAGATCACGGAGGCAGAAAATTAGAAAGGAAATGGCTAACCTGAGCCCCACTATCAGTCAACTTGATATATTTGACATTTATATAATATTCTATTCAATAACAGTAGATTGAACATTCTTCTCAAGCTTACATGGAATATTCACCAAGACAGACCACATTCTGGCCCATAAAACACACTTGAAAAAATATAAATGGTCAGAAATCCAAGCAAGGATTCTCTCAAGTCATAACACAATTAATCTAGCAATAAATAATGGAAGGATGACTTGAAAATTCTCAAATGTGTACAGAATAAAGAACCACGTGGAACACAAAACCAGAACAATGTGCACACTAAGGAAATTGTACTATTTCCTTTTGTATACTGGTGAATGGGTGTGTTAGTCGGCTTTGTGTTACTATAATCAAGTATCTGAGGCACCTAAACTTCTGAAGAAAAGTGGATTATTTAGCTCACAGTCTTAAGGGTTCAAAGTTCAAGACCAGATGATCTTTTTTTGGTCTGGTATCTAATGAGAGTGGCAGATGGTATCATTTCACAGAAGGAGCATCTGTAGGTACAAGTGGAATACCTTCAACCATACAGCACAGAGACTGAGTCTGGGATTCCACCATCCCTTCTGAGGGCACACTTCCAATGGCTTAAGCACTTTCCGTTAAGCTGCTTCTGAAAGGTTTCATATTATCTCCCAACATCACCACCTTGGGGACCGAGCTTCCCACATGTGAACCTTTGAGGTGACACAAGCTGTATTCTGCTGATGGATACAAAAAGAGAAACGTTTGGGGTAAGGTTGCTTATGCTTACTGAGAAAGACAGTAATAATTCTCTTGTATCTCCTTGCAGAAGTTGATTTTCTCCACAAATATAATCGATCCTCATTATTTGAAGAGTCGTGTATATTTGCAATTTTGTCCACTTTTGATAATTTATTTGTGACTCAAAAATCAATCATTATGGAATTTTTTGGTCCTTTATGGACATATAGGACAGTGGAACATTTCAGTCATCCATCTTACACAGTTTACAGCTGAAATAAAGGCATTACTTACCTTCTTGTTTAAGCTACCAAACTGTAAATAGGTATCCTACTCAGGGTCATATTTTTTGCATATTTGTGTTTTTTATTGGTGAGTTCACTACTTAAAAGGGTCTTAAAGCAGAGTGCTAACATACTCTATAGGTTTCCTATGTGTAAGAAATATCATAATGTGCCTTACACGGCAATACATGGGTTAGATGAGTCTGGTTTAGACATGAGTTATAGTGCTATTTGCTGTGAGTCTTCAGTTTATGAATCAACAATATATATTAAAGGCAATTTCTCCAAGCAGACACAGACCAAACAAGGTTGTGTGCTGTTCCTTTGATGAAAACATGAGAGGCTTGAAGAAACCTAAGCCTGTATTTTCTCTAGAAGCAATGGTTCAGTTTGTGCTAATTCAGGGTTTGTGGTGACTTTTTAAAACATAACTACCTCACATAAAGAAAACCCATTGTTTATATCTAGAATGCATTGGTCTTAGTGTTATTTATAGATTTTTTAAATAGTTAAAAGAAGAAAATTTATTGAATGAATATTTATGAAGCTTTTGTATGAGCTTGACTTGTTCTAGGTAGTGGGGACGTAGTATTATATATGTCAAAGGCCCTACCTTTCCTTCTTTATACAGCTTGTGTTCTCATAAAGGCAAAGAAAGAAGAGGCATATTAATACATAAAATGCTGGTGGTGCAAGCGCTATAAAGAAACCTCACATGTTTTAGTGCACGGGTTAAGTACATAAAATACAGAGAAGTCGACTAAGTTTTTTATGAAACAAACAATTCCAAATGAAAATGTAAAATCTCAGCTTACATTTTTCTCCCTTCAAAACCTATGCTCTTTCCTCTGTTTTATACTTGACTACTTTATTCACATAATATACTGTCCTGGTAGGAGAACTGCTCTAGCTCCAGTGAGGAAATTATTCCCAAAAGAAATAATTTTATGCCATACAACGGTGGTTCTCAAACAGTGGGGACAATTTCCACAATGTCCTATTAGGGTAACTGGTGGGTGGAGATTAGGGATGATATTCAACAGCAAATGCAAAGAATCATCTGTTCTTAATCATAGAGGAACCCTAAAGCCTGTAGCTTTACATAAGCCAAAAGAAACACCAAACAAACAAACAAACAAAAAAACCAGGCTTCCAAATGACTAGTGCAAGACTTAGGTGGAAAAATGAAGGATCTGATTTCTTAGCTGCCAATGATCAGATTAATTGTTCAACACTGTCCTGCCATTGCATTTTAAGATCTTCCCTAGCGCGAATTTTTCTCACTTTGGATGCCAATGCTTCCTCCCCTAACAACTTCTTCCCTTCAGACTTTTGAGGATTTAGGAATTGAGGAACTGGAGTTAAGAAAAAAAAAACCATGGAAAAAAATATAGATGAGAAATAGAAATAGACTGAAATACATACAGTTGAAAAAAAAACTTGAATGATCCTTCCATATGTTCATTTTCTTCTTTTTTCTCTTTTTTCTTTCCATACTTTCTGTAGCTATCTGTATCAATTAATGTTTCCTAGAAAAACAGATTTAATGCAAGATATACAAATATATATCTAAGAATTTACAGGATTAGCTTACAATGGCTTCCCACTGAGTCCGGTGTGTACAGGCACAAAAGGTCTGCCTATGCACTGGAGGTCCAAAGGATGCAGTCAAAGGCCTAGATCTCACTATAGTGCCCCATGCGAGTCCACATCAGGAGACTGAAGGGTATGCCCTGGAAGCCAGATGATGTCCAAGGTGAAGGCAAAGACTGAAGCTCCTCTGAAAAAACAGAAGTGAGCTTTCCTTCTTCATTTCCCTTCCATACTATTCTGGTGAGAATCCTCCCAAGGGGCGTCTTCCCACCCAGAACTATGCTGATCAAATCTAGTTGGCTGTGTCTTACTCAAGTTGACATAATCAATTAACTGTCACACTACAGTCTCTCCATTCCATTCTTTCAATAGTATTTACTGTCTACTGTTTTTTCTGTTAGACCCTGTATATATAGATATCTTCTGAAAATGCTTTCCTATTAAATTTTGCATTTTGCAAAGTACTTTTACCCTCTGTTACCTCATTTAAACCATTCTGTAAACTTTATTTCACAGATGAGTAAACTGATGCTTAGAGAACTTGTCTTTATGAAGACAAGTTCTATTTTGTTACCTTACCCAAGGTAATAGAACAAAAACTCCTGTCTGTACTGTCCTTCCTTCTAGTGACAATGTTGGTATAAAGATCATGATGCTATGTGACTCAATATTGTCCTTCAGTTATAGGGCATCAAAATTAGTGTTTAATTTGGGTTACAGAATCACAGAAAGCAAATTTTTCAAAAGGCAATATATTACCTTGGACATTGTTAATGAAACCCACTCAGAATAACACAATAATATCTGTTTATTAAATTACTATTAGATGATAACCATTAAAACAAAGTAGTTTATCTAACATTCCTAAATATCCTGTCAGGTTAGTTTCATTTTAGGTCTAAGAAGTTGACTAATTTGGGTAAGCATGACTAAATTTAAAAGAGCCTAATGGTTAGAGAAGCAACAGAAAAGATATATGTTTTATTTTGAGTGATTTTGAAATTGTGCTGTCTGGATTATTTGCTATTTAGTCATGGATGAGTAAAGTGTGCAAAGATTTTAAATTTCATCATTTGTGGTTTAAAAGGTTGGTATATAAACAACCAAGATGTTGATTAGCTCACCTTGCATATATACTAAAAGGTTTATTTATATCTTTGACTCAAAGAGAAAGTAGCAATTTCCTGCTTAAGTAATTTAAATTTAAATATTAATATTAGATCATATTAAACCAATAACTCTCACTTTGAGTGACTCATTCTTCAGGAAAAACTATATTCTACGTAGCACTCCTGCTCTCTTTTGATCAGAATACTAATCATTATGTACTGCAAAAATGTACTAATAAAAAATAAAAGTTGAAAAATAAAAGAGTTCTGGCCGCTTCTACACCTCAGTAGAAACGTTGAGGGGAAAATAAGATGACAGGTTTTATGAAAACCTTGTGACTGCTTCTCTTTCCCAAGTCCATAACAGAACTTGTCCTGTGTTCTAAATTCTGTCTCTAAGGCAAACAAAACAGAAATTGTCCACTACAACCAAATTAATCCAGCAGGTAAGGCTCCAGTGAGCACAGTTACTTCCAAATCCTTCAGGAGGCAATTTCCTAAATACCATAATTGCTCTCATTTTTGCTTTTCAAGATGAAGGAAGACTTGGTTAAAACATTACTTCTGGAAAAAGATAGCTCAAAACCCCAAAGGATGAAAGAGGGGCTGGGGATTTAGCTCAGCGGCAAAGCGCCTGCCTGGCAAGCGCAAGGTCGTGAGTTCGGTTCCCGGTACCGGAGAAAAACGAAA
>NW_004955419.1:22106716-22126850 GCF_000276665.1 Chinchilla lanigera | reverse complement strand
AGCTCAGCGGCAAAGCGCCTGCCTGGCAAGCGCAAGGTCGTGAGTTCGGTTCCCGGTACCGGAGAAAAACGAAAAAAAAAAAAAAAAAAAAAGGATGAAAGAAAGTTAAGCAACCAGCTGTCTTTGTTTGAAAAATAATAAGTAGCTAAAACTGTTTAACTTGAAGGGATCTAGGCATAGACTATTTTGAATGTGGTGACCTGATAGAAGCAGGAAGAGGATGAGATACATATTGAACTGAGACCGAGGAAAGTAGAATGAAGAGTTTTTAAAACTTACCTCTTGGAAGTAGGCCTGTTCTTGGTTTGTGTGGGAGCTGGAGCAGGAACAGTAACAGAATATCCCCTTATTTGTATCTTGTCTAGTTTCCCCTCCCTCTGGCCCCGTAAATAGCCTCTTATACCCCTGTATCCATGAAAAAATCCCATCCACTTACCTCCTGTATACTCCTTGAGTCTAAGTTTATGTATCCCGGCTGTGTGATCTGTCCTGGTGTGTGGTTTTGGAAGGAGGCTGGTGCAGGCCCTAGGCTTGTAGGAAATTCAGGGATCCTCGAAAACAGCAGCAGCATGTAGGGGAATGTCATAGGCCCTTGTTCCAGGGACTCTTCTCCTACGTGAAGGGTCCCCAGGGAGTATTAAATAGAGCAGGCCAGGTAAGATAACCCTGTTGCAGGTCAGAGGGGAGTGTGGTGTGGAATGCAATGAACTACTTTCACCTGTGAATGACCCCAATTAGGTGGAAGGGATTAAGTGGCCAAGGAGAAGAATGGGAAATTAGGCCTAGGGTACAATTTGGACTAATATATTAAAATTACGTCACAAAATATTTTAGCTCTAGGCAAGAAAAGGCTTCTCTAACCTTAGACTAAGCTGTAGCAAGCAATGAATAGAATATGACACAATTTAGAATATAAAGTGTGTAAAGGTAGTATTGGTGCTGCCAGGGGGCTTTCTGCACTAGTTAGCTGTGGGAAAGAGCTTTGTAAATCTGAACTCCATGGTGACCCTACAAATTCAGTGGAACAACACTGGAGAGATGTGGGGTGGGCAGGGTGGGAGATGAGACTGGAGTTATGTTCAGTATGCTGCACTTCTGTGTGTGCTTTCATCAGAAGAGTCCTTTGCCTTCAAAACTCTTGAAACTGAAAGACAGCGTAATCTCTGAAATCCTTTCCATCTCAAAGATTCAATGAGTTTGTGAAACGACAAGTAAATTCTATCCATGAAAAATGTCAAAGATAGTGAGAAGTCAGGCTAAATGAAAGATATTCTTCACTAAAGATCTGAACAATTTTCTTGTCAATCATGCCATTCTAAATATGTTCAGAAGGAGTAGACTAAGATTTAAAGACACATTTTTTCAGTTAGTTCACTTGGTGCAATTTTGTTCCTTTTAGAATACATCATTTTAGCTAGTTTTTTAAAGTCAAGAAATACATACTTGTGGTTCACAAAATCAAACACTGTGCATATAAAATGGAAACTATTAGTATTTTTCCTGTGTTTGTATCAAATTCTATTCTCTCATTCAGTACTAACATTTCTTTTTATGTATATAGAATTTTTAGATATATGTAGAAACTTCTTTCATGTATGTCTTTTTGAGTTAGGATTTCAGTTTGATAGTAACTAATACTAAAGATATATAATATCAGTGAGGTTTAAATAATACCAATAAAGCAAATGCCATCACTCAAACTGAGGAGTGGAAAATTGCCAGGACCAGTGCAGCTTTCAGTGGTCCTGGGGGAAAAAACAGTGAGAGAATGAAGAAAATAATACAAGAGACAAAGCTGAGGTCAGGTGAGGTCCTCTCTCCTGATGTGAGAAGAGAAACTGCCTAAGAACTGTAGAGCATTCACTTATACACTCAGAAGGTTGATGTCAATTTCAAGACCTGTCTGCCTAGCAATGAGCTTGCAAGCTAGAACAGCTTGTTTGCATGGCTAGAGGAGGTCCTGGTGCTCTCTGCCGACTTTGTCTTAGCTGCTCCCTGCTCCCTACAGAAAAATGTCCAACACCTCACTATTCCTCTCCACTTCTAAAACCTAATAGTAAACACTATCTCATTTCTTCTTTGCCATTCCTATTGCTTTCTTTACATATAACTTGTTTCACAATAATGTATATCTAAATATTATATTATTTGTTATTTCAAATACTTATTTACTAAAATCTTATGTATTCATCTTTTGCTTATTTTAAATTTATTTTTGTGCAAGATTTCATTGATGTTCCTGTTTTCATTCCATTTTCCTCTTTTTCACAATTTTCTGTACAGCTCACTTCTATTATTTCATTGCTTTCTGTAAATATTTTAACAGGCGCACTGCATCTAAATTTAATAAATGTCTTCACCTTCAAAAAGATCCCCCAAATTTAGAACATTTTGGTTTCATTTGCTTCCTTTCAACTTCCTTTTTAAAATTTTTTTGTTAGTACATTTGCATTACATAATGCTTGCATTCATCTTGGGGAGCTGGTACATGTGCGTAACACATCTTGATTCCTTTTTCATCCCCTTCTCTTTCCCTTCTTCCCTCTCCCTCTGTCTCTTTGTTCCCTCACCTTTTGCAAAAGATCTATCTCCCTGTTTCTTACAACCTATCTTTTAATTTGCTCTTTAATTTTTATATATTTTGGATTTCCCATATAAGAGAAATAATACAATATTTAGACTTGTGTGCCTGATTTATTTCACTTAATATCATGGCCTTAAGGGGCATCCATTTTCCTACAAATGACTCAAGTTTATCTTTATGGTAAAGTAATGCTTCACTGAGTATAAGTACATTTTCTTTACCTGTTCATCTGTTAATGGACATGTGCACTGCCTCCAAGATTTAGCTGTTATGAATTGTATTGATATAAACATAAGCAAGACACCACAAATTTCATGCAATTATTTCTGCGTATTAGAGTTTTGTTTTCATTTTATTACCATAATAGATGTTTGTAACAGGGTTCTATATACTATTTTTTATATCAATCCATATATTTACCATTTTTGACTCACCATTTTGCCTTCCACCTCTCAGATTTTTTTCTGGAGTCATTTTTGAGTTATTTCTCTCCTGAAATCATCTTTCACATTTTTTTAGAGAAGTTAGTTAGTGTTCAGGCTTTTCAAGTTCTAATGTCTCTCAAATGTCTTCCGGTCAAATCCTATGTAAATTTGACACAATTATTTTTTCTTTCTCCTAATTATTTTTAATAGTACATGTTTGAAGAGTTCGTACATCTACACAACACATCTTAATTCTTTTTTCATCCCCTTCCATCTTTTGACTTATTCTTGAAAGCCACTTTCTTTTTTTTTTTTTTTTTTTTTTTGGTACCAAGAATTGATCTCAGGATTCTGTGCTTGCGGGAACTGTGCCACTGAGCTGTATCGCTGGCCTCATGGAAAACCACTTTCACTGACTATATAATACCAGAATGACAAATTTGCTACATTCAGTACTATAAAGATCTATTTGTCTTTTTTTCTCTTTTACAATAACAATTGAAAAGTGACTTTATTTTTACTGTCCTGCAGTTTTGCTTTGGTGTATCTTAATGTGGATTTCTTTTCATTTGTAATAGTTGGAATTCATTGTAATTTTGGAAGAATGACTGACATATTTTATGTATTCTAGAAAATTGTTACACATATGTCTTTGAATGTTGCCTTTTCTTAATTCTCTCTAAAAATATGAAGTCTTATTTTATTATTTTCTTTATCTTCTAAATTTCTCTCTCTTCATCTCTCTGTGATGCATTCTATGTAATTTCTTCAGTTCTTTATTTTAATGTTAATAACTATCTCTAGCAGTGTTTATTTTATCCATTCATGTAAAATTTCAATAGTTATAATTTTTATTCCTTAAAATCCTATTTGGCTATGTTTTAAATCCTTCATGTTATATAGATGTTTTCTTAGTACTTTCAAGACAATTTAATTTCTTTGTACACATTCTACTCACTCATTTTCTGATTCTTAGGAGCAAAATTTTCTGTTATTTCTGTAGACTTATGATGCTTTATTCTTGTTAGTGATTTTTAAATGTGAACTTATTTATGGAAAATTTGTCATAAGAATTGGATTTAAGCTGTGTTATTCCACAGAGAATTTGGTTGACCTTTGCTAGTTGCCAGAGGTGGCTATTCAAATCAATATAAATGATCCTATTGCAATTTTTAGAAAAACATTGAATTTAGTCTGCAGATATATTGACTTACATCTGGTTATAAGATTTCTTGCTGTCTCCTCAAAGCAGAGGTCTTCTAATGATCTCTTTGGTAAAGAAATAAACATTTTTATATCCATATTTAAGAAATACCTTTCTGTTGAATATTTAATCTTGAATAGAGTCCATTTTTTATTCCCAAGAACTGAAGCTAAAAACCCAGGGGTACAACTAGTAGTATTGGAGTTCCCATCCTTCTCTGGTTTATGGTTTATCTTTAATAGTTTTTGCTCGAGTATTTTGCCATATATAAGAATATATTTGTATGCAGTAAATGCATATAATGCATACATATATTATAGCTATATTTTGTTATTTCTACTGAGAAAATTTTAGCCTTTTTCCAATACTGTCAGAAATTAATACTCTTGTATTTCTACACAGACTTATTTTTCATTTAACAATATATTTACTCATATGCATTCATGTGTATGTTTGCCTCACTTTTTTTGAATGACTGCATAATATTAAATATTGTGAAAAAGCCATCATTTAACACATCCCCTACTAGTGATTATTTAGATTGCTTCCAGTTTTCCATTATCAAAAAAAAAAAAATCAATGTACACATGTTGGTTATTTGTACCTTTAGGTTAAACCTATAGTGGTGGAATTGTTGGGTGAAAGGATATAAGATTTAAATCTTAATGCTTATTTCTAATTTGTTTTTCAGAGTTTGCAACTACTAATTTGAGAAGATCAGTGTGCCTGTGTTCTCATTGCCTTATCTACATTGAGTTTTATGAGCACATTATTGTTAATTTGATAAATATTTAGCTTCTTAACTTTATTTTAGTATTAATCCCTGGGAGATAGAACACATTACAAAAATGTGCATAGAGGGCTTTTAATAGATAATTTTCATTCCAGATGAGAAACTGATTTAAAGCAATTTTTCTCACATTCAACCCTGAAATATAATCTGCTTAGGGCAATGGCATTAGAGGTCTCATCTGACTGTGAGTGTCCTAATTGCTTGGAGGATGCTGAGAGTGAGCCTGATTGGAATTTCTATTCCAAAATAAGAAAAAATGGCTCCTTACATTCAGGATCAAGGAAGAAACCCCTCCCTCCATTTGGTATATGGAGCTATCCTCCCCAGTGCGGTCTTACTAGGCCAAAAAGTGACAAGGAAGACTCAGCATTTGTTGCTGCAGAGGAGGAAGAATCTGTGGGGTTTTCCCAAAAAAATTATCTCCGGCTGAGCCCTGAAGGTATCCGCAGGAAAATCAAACCTTCGGGAGAGCTGACTATCCAAGATTTACTGAGGGACTTTGGGGTCACTGGGAAGTTCCAACCAATCTCCATGTCTCTGGGCCACTTCAGAGATCACGTGGTTATGAAGTTCCGGAGGGCTCTGTACTATTCTGGAATCTGGGTGTCCCATGTCCAGGGCTACGGCTGTGCAAAGAACTTGTCAGCTAAGTATTTCCAAAACAATCCTGGTAGCCTACATCGCCTGGTTCCCTGGCTAAAACGGGAACTGAGAGCTGTTTATGGAGATTATGGCTACACAGTAAAGAATATTCTAGCTGCCATCCTCCATCATATGACAAAATATGATTTGGACAGTGAAGCCTTCGTTCACCTCTTGGAACCTTATCTTCTACAACATACCCACCATTTCCTGCATGAGTTTATCAGTTTTGTTCATTCACCGTACAACATGAAGACCTATGACCAGCGAGCCATTTATCAATGCCCTTCTGTTTCAACATGGGTGAAAAAGGAATCTGTTGCCTTAGGTCCTATTTTGCCTTTGCCTAAAGAGCACAATCTAATGATGTCTCAGCATGATAAAAAGCAGTCTGAAGACAACCAGGGTCAATGGAATAAAGAGGGCAGGTCTGAGTCTCACTTGAAACCGTTCCCAAATGGTAACTCTTCCTTGAGACACTCTGAAGTACCACTAGTCAATCATAAAACAGCAAGCAAAATCCATGATTGGACCAAAGCCAAAGCAGAATCAAGCAATCAAAAAGGCACAATTTCTCCTGATAATGTGCTTCTGAGCTGGGCTACCCAAAGGAAAAGTGGTCCAGGAATGCTTAATTGCAAAAAACATATTCAAGAGAAAGACACAGAATGGATAAAGTTGTATCCTGGTCATATCCAAGATCTGAAAAAGACTGAACCAGTGGCACACACCTTCCATACCCCAGAAATTTCTAATTCAGTGCAACAGCAGAAGTACAATCTAAGAGAAAGAAAGGTTTTGCATATTGGCCCCCAAACAAATCTCCAGAAAAAACAAATAGAAAATACCAAATACTCAGATTCCTCACCAAAAGTTTTCCAAAGACTGTCCAGAGAAAGAGCCTTGATAAATTGGAAACCTAGAAAGAGAGATCCTTCTTGCAGTTGCATCTCAGAAAGCACCCTTTTTCCTACGAGACATGGTAGAAAGCTAAGTTCTTTCAGAGAAAAGATATCAATTTGCAGACCTTCTTCCCAGTTTATTGAAGGTGGTTCACACCACAGCAGAGGAATCCAAAGACAAGGGAGGTCCAGTACCCAGAGATCTAAATCCTGGTGTGTTGGACATAGAAGGAGATCTGAAGGCAGAGAGTCAAGTAATCTCTCTCTGGAAATAAGTCATAGATGTGGACCCTTCACTGAGAATACAGCCTGTGGGTCCCCAAAAGAAATGAATGTGCGGAGTCAGGAATCCAACTATAAGAGGGCATCCTTGACCCCATCCCAATGTCTGAAACTTTCTTCAACAGCTGGGAAGAGGCCCAAATGTCCTTCTAAAGGTGAAGGTGCATTCCAAACTGAGAGCCCCTGTAACAGTTCCCCCTGCCTACATATTGTGAAGCAAAGATCCCCCAGTAAAGGGGAGATGAAGCAAAAAGCTGCGTTTTCTAGAGCTAGAAAAACCAGAGGAGTCAGTCACAGGAAAAACAAAAGCCAGCATTCAGATATACAAACCACAGAGGAAATCGGTGATGAGTCAGGGGACCTGGAAGATACAGGGCCAAAAAAAGAGTTTTTCTGAACGTGCCCCTTCCTGCAGGAGGCCAATCTCCCAGTACCAGAAGTCTGCAGATCTACCAGAGGCAAGAACAAACACAGAGGCGCCCTCATACTAACAGAGGTGCAAGTTGTTTTCAGAGGAAAATAGTTTTTGTTGGCCTCCAAGTTTCTTTAAAAGTATGAATATAATCTAAAAACATTATTAAAAATATTTACCACATCACTTTGTCACTGGAACCAAAGCCTGATGATTAAATTCAAAGCTTCTCTTGGAGACAAACACATACTATTAAATTGTTCATATATGTAAATATGATTGCTGCCTGCCTTTTTTTCAATGAATGCATTTCTTAAAATATTTGTGTCTTTTTGTTTTTAGACTCAATTGTAGAGATTGATTGGCCAAGTTTTCATATTACACAAGATTGTACTAACACCAGGAGTAAAGATTATTTAACACAAGTTATAAAGAGAATGTGTTGTTAAATACAGTGTTATTTTAAATATATATATATAATGTGCGTGTGTGTGTGTGTGTGTGTGTGTGAGAGAGAGAGAGAGAGAGAGAGAGAGAGGTCTATTGTATTTCAGACCTAACGTATTTTCAATCCCTAGAAAATAAGACAGTGTCACTGTTCTAAGATTTACACATTGGGATTTCATCTTCAGTTGTGAAAATACATATAAACAAAAAATAAAAATAAATAAATATATATAAAATTTTTGGCACAACCTTTTTTTATCTCCGTGCCCTGTAAACAGTACTTTCACTTGTCTGGACATATATGTATATATCTTCATTAAATGCTGCCGTATTTTTAGATAATTCTGATTTCCCAGCCATAATAGTCCAGGAATGGTAATTACACTTAAGCCAAGTTAATCACAGCATTTGTCCCTTGGCCACACAACTGATGAGTCCAATAGTGGTCCACTGATTACATTTCCCTGGGGATTTTCAAAGTAGTGTCAAGAAAAAAAGGTCATCTCTCTTCTTGGTGACAAATGGTTTAAAATTTAAAGCTTGGATCCTGACAGGGACTCTATTTAACAATATTTGAAAAAAGTTTATGGTAAATAAAAAAAGGACCAAACTAACAGGAAGAAGAGCAAATAAATTCCTAAGGACAGTGTCTTGGATCTTTAAATTGAGCTCTTCCCTGCTTTTTATGTGCTTTTGTGGTTTGAACTCTCCCCTCAATTCTGTGAATTGATACATTTCCTCCTTGATTCCTTTATTTAATCAGGACTTCTATTTACTTGCTTCAAACAGTTCATTGGGAAATGGTGCAATAGAAGTGTACGGAATAGACGGGGAGCTCTACTGGGGAAAAGTCTGAAGGTGTTTTGTATAGTCTTGAAGAGTGAGAATGAGTTTGCCAAGAGCATTTGTTGGCAAAGTCTACCAAGAAAAGAACTAACTTAAAGAAAAGGAAGACAAATAAAAATTTTGAAAACTCCCAAGAGAAGCTCTGAGAAGACATGATACCAAATTGTAAATAAGAATAAAATCAGGTCAGTGCAAGTCCATAGCAGTCACTAAGCACCTAAAGTGAGCACAGAACTCAACATTCAAATAGGTTATTTTAATCAACATCCCATTTAAAAATAGTAAGGAAATCATTTCTTCAGAAATCCTAGAATATAAAAAATCAAATCTAATTTTTTCCTGGTGATTTAATTGTAAGCTTTGCCATCATCCTTCTGCTTCTTTTTTTGATGCATACTTTTCGTTGTTAGGTAAGTAGACTATTATGAATAATGAACTAAAACCACTCATGGAAAGATTAATGGGGATATATTCAAAGCTCTGAAATTAAGAACAGGAGATCCATTGTAGTAGTTCAGAGCACCACCCCTTTACAGGAGCTTTTTAACTGTTATCGTGGTCAAAATATACTTATGAGCCAGCCATGTTAGCTTGCATGCAAAGATGTAGGGAACTTCTCGAAGTATGGAGAGCCAAAGTGGACAACTGTATGCTTCAAACAGACGAATGAATTTTCTCTAGGAACAGATATTTCTCTGAATAATTTGGAGAGCAAATCTGGCTTCATTTAGGGGGAAATTTGCAAGGATATATGATAAAGCACGAGGTCTGAGTAGGAAAGAAATCTCATCCCTGGAGGTGTTCATACTTGGCTAGACCCCAGTATTGTAGGGAATTTGACTAGGTGTTTTCTAAATTCCCATTTAACTCAAATATTCCAAGATCTGTTAAAAGATGTCAAAAATTTACTAATGAACCAAACATAGAATACTCTTAAACAATACAATTTTTCATAGAGAAAGCCCTCCCAAATCACTCTAATGATTATACAGTAGCAATAACGACACAGTAATTTTAGTACTTGTGAATCACACAAATTCTTTATTACCTTAATCTGCATTTTGTAGATAAGATAGTGAAGTGTTGACATTGCCATCTGGATTGACACCGAGATGCCCCCAACTCCAGTGTTAATGGTGTGAAACCACAATTTGACACTATCTACTCTTTTGTTGCATTTTTCATTCATCTGTACCTCATACCCTGTGGGAAACACATCCACAGCACTGCGCTGCTTTACTTTCAGCACAGTGACTAAGGTAGGTTTAATTATGCTTGTATTTTCAATGAGGAAAATGAGTTTCAGAGAGATTGTACTGTAACTAACACCAGTACTGAGAGCCAAACTGAGATCTAATGGCACATGCTTTGTGTTTTTATAGCTTATTATGGTTGACTGAGCTTTTCAAATTCAGCTCAGAAACACTTACAACCCTTAATCACTGAGTCTTCTCTGCTACTAACAGCACTTTTTCATTTAAAATCCAGAATGCTAACATAACCATGGAGGGTAAGGTGCTAAGGGGTCACTTCTATTTATTTATAAGGAGAAAAAACAATTCCTCATTCCCAAGTTCACCCTGCCTTGTACTTTTGATGCTAATAGGATTCACCTCAGCCAGCTGGGAGGAAGCAAGTGAATGATTTTCAATACATATGCTTCAGTTCACACAGTATCTCCTACGGCATGTGGGTCAGCCAGAGGTCCAGGGGCAGTTTCTATCCCTGTCCTTCACTCTCTAGGCTCCTTGGGCCAATGCTCCTTGAAGTGCATTACAGCTGTCTAATGAAAAGCAAGTAAGAAGATATAAGGAATCTGAATATGCTTGAGTGTCTCGATCAGATGTGAATAAAAAAGGTTAATATCCATATCTTTCCACTGCGCATATTTTAGCTGGGGTGCATTTATCAATCCCTGCAGTTACTGCATAGAATATTCCTTTCATCTGTCCTCACCAGAACCATTAGAATGTCCTCTGACCCAGCTTCACTGACTCTTGGCACTATGTCCAGCTAGTTCTACACTGCTACTGAATTCTAATAGACAAATTTCCCTTCCTAAAATCACCCGCAGGTTCCTTTTTGCATGGAAGATAAAATCCAAGTAAGTTAGTCTTCTGTATAAGTTAGTCTTCTGTAGGCTCAACCCATTCCTGTATTCTCTGATGGTAAAAAACAAACCACACAAACACAAGTATCACTCACTAGTGATAGTGCAAGTAGTTAGCCAGAAATGAGCTGGAGCTGGGCAAGGGGCAGCAGGGCCCTAAGGAAAGAGTCTAAGTAAGGCTGTGGTCTAGATTTCCTGGTGTCTCCAGGCTTCATGCGCCCTTCCAAATTCCTTGTCCTTTCCCATTCCGGCATCTCTCCATCCTATACAGGCATTTCTTGAGGCAGAAGCCCCAAGTTGGTGACCTTGTGGACCCCATTTACATGCATTTGCATTGCAAATTTGACCTCCTTAATGGGCTCTGGATGTTATAGTGGTTCAACTACTCTGGACTTGAGGGTGGAGGCTCACAGTGGCTCACAATTAAGTGGAAAGAATCTCCATTAATTACTATCCCCAACCACACTTCAAATCCTAAGAAAACAAGACCCTAGAACTCATAGCAGTTGTCATCTGTGGGCACCACCTGCCTTTCTCTCTTGAGGGAGTACTATCCTTACTTATAAAAGTTAGCCATTTAGAGTGTACTATGTTTGTCCCTCACGCTTGCTAAAAACTACTACTTTCTGTTTCTGAGTCTTTTCTATTGAGCTCCCAGGAAAACTTCTCAGGGAGGATCCATGGAGCCCAGGCCACTACACTCCACAGAACAGTACCCAGCCCAGGCTGACCCTGGACTTTCCAGTAACCCTAGGATGTGCATCCATAAACTTAGCATAATCCCTGCATACATTATCTCTTACCAGTAGAGTACCTTGTAATCCTCTTATCTGCAACAAGTACATTCCCTCGCAGCACTTATTCGAGTGTCTTCCATATGGGTGCACAGACTTCCTGTAATTGTTCTGGTATTATTAATGTGTATGATCTTGGATAAGTTACCTTCTCTGCAATTCAGTTTTCACCTGAGGTAAACAAATTTTTTGACCTGACGCCCTGTAAACAATGTCACTGCTTTGCACCTGCACCAGCCCCGCACTTCTTGCCAGAGGCTCTGAGTGGACTAATGTGTCACTTGCTGAGGGTTCTTTATCACTTCACTAGACTCTAGGTGGGTTGCAAACTGTCCACTGGCCTATAATATAATTAGGATTCGGCAAAACTTTACCAGGGAATCTATGGATTTCCTTCAAATTAGTCTATGAATCTTTGATTTTTCAAATTTACTTTTTACTCACATAAAAATAATTATTGAGCCCCTGGAAGTGCTGCACAATTAAGCACTGAAAATGCATTTTGTTACGTTATGAAGAAATCCAAAGTGAGATAGAGGACATTGTTTGGAAATACTGTCAGGCGGTTTTGTCTCACTGATATAGAGTGTATTAATGAATATAAAGCATCTGAACACAGGCAGCTCCAGCGATTTCAGTAATATTCTAATTATAAGGCTACTAGCAGGTTGATGCTTTTAAGTCTCATAATTAATATAAATAAATATTCGATGTATCAAATAATACACAGAACACTTTGAAATGTGTAGGTTCTTCATATATACTTATTATTTATCACAAACTCAGACGAATAGGATACATAAATACAGAGCCTGGATGTTAGCACAAGCAGAACCAGATGCAAGGACCTTCACACTGAGTTACATCCTGGACTTTTTTTATTTTGATGAAATGGGGAACAGAGGTGTGGTTAACTCCCTAAGCTCCCCAAACTGGGTTTGAATTTGTGACCCTCCTGCCTCAGCTGGGATTGTAGACCTTTGGGAGTGCTGGCATTGTAGATGTGTGCCACCACACCCGGCTTCGCACTGACTCTTGCCTAGGAAGTTCTTTGCTTCACTCTTCTTAGAGAACACTTTTAGAGTCTATTCAAGGGACACCTACTGTCTGAGAGTTTTCTTGGTATTTTCCCAACCGTCCAGCTGCAAGAAGTGAGCGATCACTTTTTTTGTGCCCTCAAGCTTCTTCTGTAACACCTCTATTTTGCTATTTTTACCTTACACTAGTGAGTCTACTTTTCCTTCCCCTGCCCCAGTGAGTTTCTCGCAGTAAGGACCAACTAGGTACACAGTGCTCAGTAAACACCGAATAGGTAAATGAATAAATGATACAGAAGAAAGTTTTAGATGTGAGTTGAGTAGGATCAGTGTTTATACAAGTCATGATGAGGAAATACTGATTCAGGTTGGGGGACTGAAATGATATCAGTGTGACCCATTCCCATCATTCTTTGGTATAGAGCCTAAAATCCAGTCATCTAGGCCCAAGAAAGGGAAGCCCCAAGGAGATTTGCTCTTAGAGAACCACTTATGTGTTAATATAAAAACCTCTCTGTATATCATCAGATGGTACTTGCTATTTGAGAGAAATTCAGAATCATAGGCTGCAACTCAAATCAGAATCTGCATTTTAATATTATCACCAGTGATTTATATGCATTTTGAGAAATATTTTAAACCTCAATTTGTGGGATTGGGCTTTATCTAGAAATTATGACTTTACCTTTTTTTTTCTTGAAGCTGGGATCAAACCTAGACACTTATGTATACTAAACACATGCTCATCTACTGAATCCTCAGCCTTCAAATTTTAAAATACAAGTTTGCTATCATGTAGTAGCTAATCGTAGTAACTATAATAAATAAGATTTGGGGTCAGATAGAAAACTCAGGTTGACAGTAGAACTATAAATAGAATCTAATTAATCGATTTAATTAGTTGTTCCTTATTTATAACCATTTGAATGAGTTCTTCTTTAGTAAAAATATATTTACCAACTTATATCTAAATTGTATATAACTTTGATATTATATATATTAAAAGTGGGTGGATCATACTGTGGATGGATTAAACAATTGTGAATACTGTATCAGGTCAAAAATAGATGTGAAGTCTATTAAGATTTTAAAAAACATTTAGGGAACAGGACAGCACAATAGCTAAGAGAGTAAACTCCAGGAGCAGGCTGCCTAGGTGTATAAGCTTACGCTATGCTTCCTTGTGTGACCTTTGTTATTTAAAATCTTTTTTTCAATGTGCTTATCTATAAATGGATTTAATAGCAGTATTCAACTCAAAGAGTTTTTAAGAGGGATCAATATATGTAAAATGCCTAAAACATGCCATGTCATACAATGATAGAAGACAGAGAGATGCTAGATGCTAGATGATAGATAGATAGATAGATAGATAGATAGACAGATACAGAGGTCAAAAGAAAGGATGAGAAAACATACTGGTCTAGAAATGAGAATTAGATCACCACAAAAGTTGAACAGTATATTAGTCCAGCTTCTCCAGAGAAACAGAGCAAATGGGATTTTTTGGTTTTGAGACAGGTTGTTGTGGAACTCAGATCTTCCTGCCTCCACCTCCCCAGTGTTGGGATTACAAATATGCACCACAATGCTCAGTGCAGAAATGCTCTCACAGACCTATTCAAAAACAGTTATCTGGTAATCAGATAATTTACCAGTTATCTGGGTATCCCTTAGAACACTCAAGTTGACACAAAATTTACCATCACAAAGTGGCAGAAAATATGGGGCTAATGGACAATGGTGCTCTGATAGCATGGTGGAGCTTAGTACATGAACAATCAGGAAATAGGATTTGTTCAGGGAATGCAGGTTACCTTAGGAACATAAGACTGAGTTCAATGGGCCTATCTCTTACTTCTCCACTGTAAATTTGTACTACAATGTAATAGTAGCCAGCTTTGTCTCAGTATCTTTTACTGAGGGATATAGGAAACAATCTATGTGTTTACCCACTTGGTTTGATGAACAGCAAAGAGTGTGCATCTATGCAAAAGTGTCAAAACAGGATTTGGACCCACCTTTGTGCTCTGTCTAACTGGTTTTGTGTATGTTTACCCAAACATCACAGAGGGCCCAATAGACCCACACCACTACAGGATTTGTGTAAAAAAAAAAAAAAGTTTTCTTTTGATTTTTCTGATAGAAGTAGCCCAATTTTGTCCAATGGCACATGAAAAACCAAATTTGCAAGGTTTAGAGAAGATCCAAAGTGAATCATCAAGTTACTCATGCATGGATGAGGAAGATGATTGATTATGGTAAAATACATGCTTTCTTATTGGAAGAGTGGTGTGGGTATATGGTGATGATGATGATGACTTTGACCCTGGCCATGTGAGCCAAAATTCTGTGACACTGAAATAGGGAATGCAGACTACCTTGATTCATATGTGGAAGAAAACAGCAACATGAGTACATATTTGATTAGTCAAAATGTTACAAAATGGCTGCATAACCAAAGGGAATGATCGAATGTTAGAACTAGGTCTGAAAATATAGTGAAGGTCTTAGCAGGGTGAGATGCATTGGATAGAATGCCAGCGCTGCCATTCAATGTTGGAAATTTTAACAGGTGAAATACTACAAGATCCTGTGAAATATGCAAAGCTGAAATGCAAGTAAAACATTCTATATACACTAATAGCCATATTGAAAAATGTATTTGACACTTCATTAGCTGAACTGAAAGCATTTATAGGTCTACTGTACTTATCACAGATTTCTCATGGTGATTACAGGACTTAAAAAGGCTTATAGAAAAGTGTTGGGTCAAAATATGTCATAAAACTTTACACCCTTGTAGATGTGAAGACATATGATTCTTTCAATATAGACACTTATCCTGGAACTCAGCCATCAGGCCCTTATTCATATATTAATAAACCAAATGATGCTGTGAACAGATTTGTTGCTCCCATCTTCCAAACTAATCGGAATGTGACACTTGACAACTGGTTTACCTGTTTCCAGTTGATGTTACATTTACTAAAGGAGCACAAGTTGACTAGCACAGGAACTGTACACAGGAACAAAGCAGAAAATTCCAAATGAAATATTGCAATTTCAAAACAGAGAATTGTGTAGTATAATATTTGAATTTCAGAAAGATATAACATTGGCCTCATATATGGCAAGGAAAAACAAACTGATACCGCTGATGTCAACATTTCACATGATGGAAATATTTTGAGGTCAGTCTTAACAAAACAGAAGCCTGATATGGAAACTTTGAACAACAAAACAAACTGTGGAGTATATGTTGTTGATGAGTTATGTAGCAACTATGATGTCACTTGAAACACAAAGCATTGACCAATGGCTGTGTTTTACTTGATCCTAAACACGTGTGGCATAAATAACTTGTAGTTTACAAAGAAAGTATCAAGTGCAAAATATCACAGAGAAATTTCTTAGAGGATTGGGACTGCAGCTCATGAAAGATAATTATCAGAAGTGGAAAAACAAAATGTTTCTGCCCAGGGAGCTACACAAAAAATTATGGAGCACACTTGTGAGCTGACAGATGAACAGGCAGGCACAACATCACAAAGATCTACTATGACAATAGGAAAACAAGAAAGATGTCAGCTGTGCCTTACAAGAAAGTAAAGGAAAACAAAACAGGGGGCTGGGGATTTAGCTCAGTGGCACAGAGCCTGCCTGGCAAGCGTGAGGTCGTGAGTTTGATTCCTGGTATGGGAAAAAAAAACAAAAAAAAAAGGAAATGAAACATAGGTGTTATTAGTGTGATACTTGTGTATGGAACATGCAGTTGTCATGTGTGAAGACTGCCTTGGATGTGGCAGTTGAAACAAAACTTACTTCTATGGTTGACTTTTTTTTGTGCTTACACTGTAGTTTGCATAGTTTTGTGGTTTTTTTTTTATATTTTTGATGTTATCTTTTAGGTTTTGTAACCAAGTAAACAGCTGATGTGAAAATGTTGATGTCTATTCTAAGCACTTATTACAAATTTGATATTGTATTTCACTGACACCTTATTTCCCTGCTAAATGTATGTTGTATGATACTGATAAAACAGGAAGAGAACAGAGGTGACAAGACTGCCACATAGGAAAGGAAAGCTAAGGACACATGTTGTCAGTGTAACCAAGACATGTGCAAGAAACATATGTTATCAGGAGTGAGGGCTACCTCAAGTGTGACAGTTGAAGCAAAACTTGTTTTTGTGACAGAGTTCTATTGGTATTTTCATTGTAGTTCACATAGGAATTTATGTTAATTTTTCAGCTTTGTAAGCAAGTACACAGCTGATATGAAAATGCTGATGTCTATTCTAAGTGCAACATATATTAAGTGTTAAATGATTTATTTTATTAATGTTTTATATTCTGTTAACTACACTCTGTGTTGTATAATAAGAACCTCCTGAAAGAACAGCAAGACCACTGAGATGTCAAGTGTGTCCTACAAAAAGGCCAGAAAAGCCAAAGACATGTGCTGTCAGTGTAGGCGATGCATGTGCATGGAATGTACCATTGTTATGTGTACTGTCTTAGGTGTGATAATTGAAGTGAATATTATTTGTTTTGTAGGGTGCTACTGGTATTTTCATTGTAGTTCATATAGGAATTTATTTCTGATGGGATTTTTTAGATTTTGTTCACCAAAAACCAGTCAATGTTGAAAATTTTGATTGCTTTTTTATAAGCACTCAATAAATCCTAAAAACTCAATACTTTATTTTTGTGATAGTTTTCCTGTTAAATACTCATTGTTTAATGTAATAAAATTTATAACATTAAAATTAATAATTCACCAGTAAAAATATTGTGGAGAGTAAACGTGGGTTTGAGAGAGACCCATGTTTATGCACCTTGATGACAAATTAGTCTTATGCTTTAAAGGAACCAAAGGCAGAGAAGAGGAAAGAATTATTAATTACTGAATAGATAAAATGTGCTAGAACACAACAACTACCTGTAAGTAGATTAGCTGGTTTAATCCTCAACTCCCTGATGAGGCTTGCACTGCTGACCACATATTACAAATGAGGGAAGTAGAATGCAGAAAGATGAAATGAATTATTTTAGATTGAAGAAAAAGAAGTTGACAGAGATTAACTTGAGCACAGTACTTATTAGATTTTGCAACCGTATACCTCACACTTACCTGAATGCATTTTTTAACTAGTGAGTGGGAAATGGGCTGATCCTTTCCAGTATGATCTGTTATTTTAATGATGCGGAAGGTGATGATGATGATGATGATGATGATGATGATGATGATGATGTGGGTGACACTGAGTTGTGCTTACTGGGAGCCCACCACTGTCTTAAACATTACTGCTTGTGTTACTACTTTTAATTTTACCAAGCAGCATATGAGGTAAGCATATTACTATTTTCATGATCCCTTGAGGAATTTGCTCAAAATCTCAAGGGTAATAGTTACAGAACTGTTCTCTGACCCCATGCTGTACAGAGTCCCTGATCTTCACCATCACAGTTTACTGCTTCTATGTAAAACATCAATAAAATATTGCTGGATAAGCAATGAATTCATTTGTGAGCACTTATTGTTTTGGAGCACACAGTCTTCTATGCAATTCTCACCACCATGCTGTGAAGCAGGAAGAATTTTTGATGTGAGCTTTAGGAAATTTGGAAGGAAAATGAATTATGAGTGGGAAAATAGCCTTGAAAATGTCCATGTTGCAATTGAATTAGAATTCAGGGAAAATAAAACTATTCAGAAGTCAGCAAACTTTTTATGCAAAAAGGCAGATAATAAATATTTTAAGCTTTTTGGAAGTATGATATGAAAACAACCAAAGATTATACATAAGTGAAGGTAATAAGCCAGATATGGCCTGTTACACCTAATTTCCAGACCTCTGCTCTTAATATTCAAATGATCAAAAGTATATACCATTTTTATTGTGTGGTTACTACACAGAACAACTTGTGAAAAGAAAGCACAGTATTCCTTAGGATTCTGCTTTTAACAATTAAAGTCACACTGAAGATTTGTTGAACTATTGAATAAAAGAGCTACAGAGAGTCAAATTTGTCAATGATTTCTTTTTGCAAAAGCAAAAAGAAGGAAGTGGATGCTTCATTTTAAGCAGCAAGCTACAGGTAACTCATGAGTCATTACAACCAGCAATGATGCATTGAACAGGACCTTAAATTTATGAAAACAAGTTGTTACTTTTTTAATCAAAAACGGTTTCAAAAATGAGGTGTCAGATTGAGATCACAGATTATGTCCTCCAGTGTTTCCTTCTCCACATCTTATTCTAGATCCAGACATTTATCCTGCATCCATGATGAAAAATTATAGTCATTCCATGGTGAAAGATATATTGCAACCACCCGTGAGCCAAGTGATTTAATCTTGATTAGTGCTGTCTGACAACTTGTCAGATGGGTTAGCGATTGGCCATGTATTTCACCTCATTGCTATTAAATCCACTGGGAATTAACATGTTAAATCCATAATCATGCTTTATTGCCTGTATAATCCTAGGTTAACTGAAAACGAAGTTGATCCATTTTTCACATGTTCACCAAAGCATAGTCCTATTTTCCCTTAACTGGTAATTAACCTTTATGGCTTTATTAACTGCTTTATTAAATTTGAATGAAATGTTTATGGGAAAGAGTTCATGGGAAGTGTAAACCACAATGACAATATGGCCACAATGATGTCCTTTTTCTTGTTACTCCTCCATTAAAAAGGTTCGTATTACAAGTAGTTCATTTTTTGTCACAAATTACTAGTGCTTGTAACTATTTTGTGATATCATGAAAGTAAGAATAGCTTCAGAATTAGACAAACTTGGATTCAAACTTCCATCTAGTTGCTCACTGGCTTATTGACTGTGTGACCTTGGATGAGTTACACAATACCTCAGCTTCATTTCCTTTTATGTCTCTTATGAATAACAGTGACTTTACTCAGAATGTTAGTTAAAAAAAAAAGAGGTGAATGAATCAGTGGGAAATATGTGAGAGATACTTAGCTCACATAGATGATTTTATCAGAGTGTATTTTTAGCTACAACAAAGAAATTTTTGTATTGAACTCAAATAGGAGAAAGGAAATTGGTGACCACAGGATAATGCCTATTCCTAACTTCCCCCCATCTTCCTCAGTTCCAAGATCTTGCCTATGACTCCTGAAGAAAAAGAATCCGTGGCAAAGGACTGTTGATATCTTTCAAGACTATCACTAGCCTAAATAGTCCCGTGGTACAAATTAGAAAAAGATATTTTAGTGTTAGAGATAACCATATGGACACATGGCTTGACAAACTGAGAAGATTTGTGTAAAGAACATGGACTGGAGCCTCTGGCTTGGTTAACAGAGCATGGGTTAGGTATCAGCTACCATAAGCTCTCAGCAGGAAGCTAGTAGGTAGACCACAACATGCATCTGCCTGTGGGACACATATCTACATGTGATATCTAGAACCCCAGAGCTTTATTTTTTAGTTTTTATTTTTTTATTTTTATTTTAAAAATAAAAGGAGGAAAACATTGAGAGACAGACAACATTTTACACAATAGCAAAAGAACAGTACAGACAATACAGAGTTACAAATAAAGTGGTAGGAAATTAACAATGCTTGTTGTATTACATATTGATATCTTCAAAGTGGTTTCTCATGAAAACAGATAGAGACAT
>NW_004955419.1:22088479-22103058 GCF_000276665.1 Chinchilla lanigera | reverse complement strand
GGTTTGAAGTTTACATTTTCTGTAAACAGAATAGCTACACCTGTTTTTTTCTGGGTTCCTGTTGCATGGAGGATTCTATTCCATCCTTTGACTTTTAGTCTGTTGATTTCCTTTTGAGTGAAATGTATTTCCTGTATACAGCATACCGTTAGATTTTGTTTTTTAATCCACTCTGCCAGTCTGTTTCTTTTAACTGGAGAATTGAGGCCATTTACATTTACAGCTATAACCAATATGTATTGATGTATCATTGTCATGTTGTTTACTTGCATTGGTGTCCTACTTTTTCTACTTGTTTACTTGCTTGCTCTTCTTGACGTTTCATTCCTAATGTTGTTCTTGAAATTGCGGTCACATTTTTCTCTGCCTAGAATATCTTTTAGTACTCTTTGTAATGCTGGCTTGGCGCTCATGAAGTTCTTCAACTGTTCTTTTTCATGAAAATATTTTATTTCTCCATTGAATTTGAGGGATAGTTTGGCAGGTACGTCAGTCTTGGTTGGAAGCTATTTTGTCTTAGGACCTGTAATACTTCGCTCCAAGTCACAGACTGCCCGTGCCTTCGACCCCCTAGGGGGTCCGGGTGAAAGTAAAGCCCGGACCTGAACCGCAGGATCAGCAGCTCTTGGAGCCCTTGCTCACTCGGTGCTGGGCACGTGCGCGGAACCCCAGAGTTTTAAATGGGCATTTGGTAGTCCAGTTAGAGGCAAATTTTCTATCCTCATTTGCTATATGTGGTCATGAAAATTAATTATAACTAATGTAATGTGTGTTGGAGTGATAGTACTTTCCAGACCTCTTGTTAAGCTAAGCCCTCTTGTCTTGAATATTCTCTCTTTTTTTTCTGTCTGGGAAATAGTAACAATGAATAGCCATCTCACATACAAAGATAGAAGCTACATTTTGAGGATAGAAGAAACAGTCCATCAGCCTTGGTGGAACAAAACCAGAGTATCAGCCCTCAGATGCTAGCTTCTAGAAAATACATAGCAGGAATAAATGCCATCTTGCTGAACTCATCAAGTGTCAGAATATTTTTGTTACATTAGTCAAGTTTGTGTTCTAACTGAAGAGAGTGTTTAGTCCAATGTTGAAGGAATAATTATATGAAGAGCTCTGATTTCTGGGGACACAAATAACAAATAATGTTACTATGGTTCCAAGGTGTAAAGATATGAGGAAGTGTAGAGAGAAGCAAATGCAATGCTTTGGCACCAAAGGTCACACGCCAGACAGCTGTGACAGAGCAACAGTGGTCATGTATGGCAGGAGATAGCAGCTACCCCAGAAACTGGCAATCATTAGTAATGGAATCCTTATTACACTCAAGTGAGATCTATATGAGTTGATGATGCCTACGGTGAAAAAATCTGGAGCTATTTTTGCTCTGACCCAACCTATACTCCAAAGTTTAATAGGGCTTTGACTCAATCAGAGATCAGTCAAGAAAATAGAAATCACACTATACCTTTCTAAAGGAGATACGCTAAATGAAGGTATGCTTTAGAAGTACTTGAAGAGTTGAGAAAGAAAATAGGAAGACAATGCAACATAAAGATTAAAAATCAGAGGAAATTCCTGAGAACAACAACAAAAACCACCGCCACAACAAAGGAGATGGTATTAACACACCCAGGGTTCTCCCTATAGATGATGGTATTGGAGGCCACTATAGCTATGCAACTGCCTGTCCTCAAGCAGTAGCCCTCCTGGGGTCTGTAAATACTGATACAAATTGCCTATTATTCACTTCTATTCCTTCTGGGAGCTATAATAGCCACTGGATTTCATAGCCTCCTATACACATGTTCAGATATCCCAAACAAAATCTACCATTGTAGTCAGGGTTTGCAAGTGAACAGCTTTAATACAGGACACAGGGGCTGGGGATTTAGCTCAGCGGCAAAAGCGCCTGCCTGGCATGCGCAAGGTCGTGAGTTCGGTTCCCGGTACCGGAGAAAAACCAAAAAAAAAATAATAATAATAATAATTTAATACAGGACACATCATTTATAGGATCATTTTATAATGTTCACCCAGAAAGTCAAAAGCAGAAGAATGCAAGAGATCTGTCCATGCTAGAGATCTGAGGAATCCAACCAAGGCCCTGGATCCCATATCAATGTCCCACACAAGCCCAGCCAGAGACCTAGAGCCCATGGTAATATCTTATGCAGTTCCATATCAAGAATCTGCCCGAAGTCCAGTGTTGGAAGCTAGAAAGTCTGTACCTGGCAAGGTGAAGGATCTGTGCCACCAAACTGAGGGATCTGCCCTGGAGCCAGGAAGTGACACTCAAGGTGAGGACCAGAGTGCCACAAAGAGAAGAGCACTCATCCTCAGTGACAGCGAAGACCCAAGCTCCTCTGATGTGAAGCACAGCCGAGTTTGTATCAGGAAAACCAGCCACAGCAAGCTTCTCCAGGAGAATCAACAGTGTTCCATCCTTCCACCCTGCTCTACTTTTATGTCATTGGCAACAATCTTCAGGTAGGTCTTCCACACCCAGACTCACACTGACCCAGTTTGGCTGGTGTTCTCATTTAAATTGACCATTAGTTAAGCTACCACATCCACTATTAGGCTTAATTAACATGTATTAATAAAAAATAAACAATAAAACTAGGGTTCGAATACATATTTATTTCATGTTAATGAGGGGGAGTTAGAGGTCAGAAGGGGAGGATTGTATGCATCAGAATGGACGGGTTACTGTCTACATAGGTAGATGATGAATATGCAATTTGTATATGCTCATCTGGAAATCAAATATGAGCCTTTCTGTTCTTTTGCATCAAATATTAAGCTTCATCTTTTTCAATACACAAGTGGAAATTCATGACACATAAATGACTTTTTAAGCAGTGAATAATATTACTCTGTGCATGACACATATTTCCACTGCTTCACATTTTGTAAATTTTTCATAGCATAAAGATGTTTATTTCATAGTAAATTATGAAACACTGAATTAAATATGAGCTTGCATGCTAAAGAAGTAATATAAGGCATGTCAGAATTTCCCCTGCTCATGGTTAAATTTAAACAAAATCTGCTGGATTTCCAAGATTGAGACGTAAAAGTTATCACCGTATAATTCTAAGAAATGAATGATGTACATATTCAAAAAATATTTTAAAAATAATTAATATTTTGTTGGAGCATTGACACCCATTTACAGATTTCCTTATATTTATTTCTTAGTTGTTATTCTGTCTCAGATTTTAATGTTTGAGGTACTTCAATTTTATCTCCCCTTTTGTGATAGACTTTTGTCTCTGAGTTGTAGCCCACTCACACAAAGGATTGAGGAATCACGCTTATTGAGACTGCAGTGACTATTAGCTACATGTCAGAGGAAGCCCACAAGATCTGGTGACCCTATTTATATCCCCTCATTCAAATGACAGGCCTTCATTTATCATATCATTTCAAAATGATGTCTTTTACACCTGACTGGTTTTCCTTGGGTCAATATTACTGACAAATGACTATCTCCTTCAAAACCAGCTGGTTATAACTCTTACCATGTCATATACTTACAAAAGATTAATTTAAACTCTAAGTGTGCTTACAAGCCCAGAGAAGTCACACCAAAGAATATTTCTAAATTCCCATCCCTGTGCTACATACATAGAGTATGTCAGACACTAGCTACCATTATTTGAATGCCTGGAAAAAGGCTGAGCACTTTACACACATTACTTCAGGCAGTCCCCTCAATTATATTGAAAGGCAAGTCCTTTCATTCCTGTTTTATAAATGAGGAGATTGCCAGGGTTCACAGAAAAAGAGAACAGTAGTGCTGGGATTCACAAATTTAGATCCATCTGAGCCAACATCTGTGCTGTTTATGTTGGCATAATTAGAGTCTGCTTTTTAGGGTTAATCCTCTCCTTGAGGGGATAAAAGAAGACTTGTATGGCTTATTTTAATCATGAATATCTTTTTCATCTGCCTCTTTCCCCACATGGTTTCAATGGACATACCTGCCTAAGCCGATACACAATTAGTGAAGCTCGCAGCAAAGACCAACAGTCTGCTGCTCATGGTGTTTTCTTTCACTCTGTGACTTTTGTTAGATGTATGTGTTACCTCCAGACCCTTGCCCTGAAATAGTCTTTGGCACACTCAGCCCTCACCTGGCACAAAGATCATGCAGTTAACGTCCAGGTCCCCTAACACGTCCATATCCTAGATTGGTACTTCATGACCTCTCATTTTCTTATTGTATAGCCCCGTGATTCTCATATCCCCTTCCTTTTTTTGCCTGTTTATGCTCACACGATGTGCAGTACTCTACAAAATAATATTTAGCCTTCCATGTTTCTCTTTTCTCATGCTGCCGATAAGCATTAAACACAAGGTCTTTAGTATGTGTCTTGGAAATTTTAACTGTTATGACAACCCAGATAGGAAAAGATAAGAATAAACACAAATACAGAGAAGTGACAGAAACACATTGTTGCTCTTACCTTTTGTAAAGTTGGGAAGCATTTGCTTTACAATCCTTGATTGTGCTCAACACTGCCACATTCACTGCTGACTCCTCACTGTCAACACAAGAAAATCCAAACTCCTCATAAGGAGTTATAAGGCCTTGTACAACATGATCCACACCGGCCTGTCCAATGCCAAGGCCTGTGACTCTTGTGTATCTCACACTCCAGGCATGAGGCACCTCCCTTACACTGGCCTCCTGCGTCCTTGCTGTTGCACTGCCAGACTGACTTCTTCCTGCTCTGGCCAAGTGAATACCATTGTCCTTCAGATGTCAGTGCCAATCTTATATCCCCTATGAAGCCTTGTCTACCTGCCTCAGGCATAAAGAACGGCCCTTTTACATTCTTTCTTTTTTATTGTTGCTTTTCGGTGCTGTGGGTCAAACCCAGAGCCTCGCACATGTTAGACAAGAATTCTACCACTGAGCTGTCTCCTGAGCCCCTGTATTGACTGTTTTACATGCTCTTGTCTCTCTGTGTTACTGCAATGCTAATATGCCTATGTCTCCTGCTTCACGGGGATGTTCGTAGTGTCAGGAACCATATTTTCTTTACCCCTGTGTCCTAACAGTGCCAGCATTTTAGAAAGTACTCCTCACATTTGTTGAATACACAACAAGTAAGTGTACGGATAAATGAACTGATATGCCCCAGGGGAGGGTAAGTGATCCCAGGACTAGGAAGGAATGACACTTACAAAAGCTCGTGTATTTATAAGGCTTCTATTCCCGTCACATCACTCCAGAAGCCTGGCATTTGACACCTTTTTTTTTTTCTATCTCAGGATGTATAAGAATTACTCTTTTCAATCAAATAGAAACAGTGTGTCAGTCTGACGTGTATCCTGTGGCCAAGCACTATCCTCTACAAAGTGATTGCCTGTCAGTTTGTGACACGTTATGGAAGGCGTCACAGCAGGCAGCTCCCCTTGACACAGTAAAGTGGAGAAGCCCCTTTTATTCTGTTTTTATTTTTCCAAACTGCCCCATATAATACGGCCTCCTCACTTGTTCTTGGATGCCCGAAATTCACTTTCTGCTTCTTCATCCATGTCGACATCTTGGGCACTATGTTGCCGTTTCCCGTTCAACCCACCTGTTCCCCAAAGTCATGGGACCTGCCCTGCCCTCTCAAAAACCCGCAGTTCTGACTTGTACTCCCTGCCCCTAAAAGCCTATAAGAACCCCAGACCAACAGAGGGCGGGGCCTGGCTTTCTTTTTTGTTGGGAGCGAGCCCAGCCAGGACCACCGGTGTAAACTAAAGCTGTTCACTGCCTCCAACTCCTAGGTATCCTTTAGGTATTTCTGCTTGCCATAGCAACAGAAGAGAGCTAATGAAGGAGTAAAGGGACTTCTCCTCCACAGATTCACGCAGCACAGCGGAGAGGTCTTCTCTCATGCACACAAACAGGTATCCTCTTGTAGCCTTGCAGGGGAACAAGGTTGTCAGAGAAGCCTGTTGCCCCAATCTTTGCAGGTTGCTATGAGTGTTTCTGATGAGCCTTTTCTTCCTTCTCCCCATACTCTGAAGCAAGCAACTTTTACAGTTTATACCTAGATGTCCCCCAAGAGTGTCATATGCTCATAGGAGGGCTTTTGGAAAGTGATTAGATTCTGGTAATTTATAGCTGACTTGATGCTGGGAGGTGGAGCCTGGTCAGAAGAGGTGGGTCACTATAGGGATGGCCCACAAGGTTGTACCTCTCTTCTAGCTCCTTTGTTGGCTCTTTCTGCTTCTGTCTGCTGTGCCATGAGCAGCTTCTCCTCTGCTATGCCCTTCTGGATGCTGTCCTAACTTGGAGCCCACCAACTGTGGACTGAAACCTCTAAACACAGTGAACCAAAATAAACCTCCCCTGTTTTAAGTTGTACATGTTATGTACTTTGGCCCAGCAGCAAGACACCAGCAAAGGTATTCCTAGAGTAGCAGAGGTATTCCTAGAGCTTATTTTAGTATCACAACCATCAGAGATAGGTGCTCTACTTTGGGGAAGATGAATGAATAAGATACGTAAACAGATTGACGTTCTCTGATCTATTGAGGCCAGTTTTGCCAGAAATAAGATTGTGTCTCCTTCCTCTACTTTACCTTTAGATAATATGACATTGCATGTCTGGAAATAAAGTTGTCTCAATCATTTGAGTTGAATATTTATATCCATATCTGATACCATGACCGATTAAGGTATTGATCCTTTTTTCAAAGAGACAATAGTCAGTGAATACATATACAAGTTAGTCAATGATCACCTCCGTGACAAGTATGCATCGTGGGAGAGATGAGAACAGGGCACCATAAAAACATCCTGGGGATTGTTAAATCATATTCTGTGCTTAAATGGTAAAGCATCCTGGGGGAGCCAGGACTGGAGCTGAGTTATAAAAAGATACCAAGAATTTAACACATTGGAAGAGTGAAAGAAGCTTTCAGGCCAAGTGAACATGTAAGGGTAGGGGTCAACAGGGCGTCTATTTGGGAGTGATAATGTGATGCGATTGGTTTACACACTGAAAAGTGGAGAATGGGAAATTATGATGCAGAAGAGTTGGGTTCAGACAATATTGTGATGGGCTTTGTGAGCAATATCAAGCAGCTGGCACAGATTTCTGGTGCAGAATGTACATGGTCGGACTTCCTTACTGCACGGACAATGGACACCAGCAACCTATGTACCACTAGAGGAAGGCCCCCAAGACCAATAGAAAACTACAGATGTTAGGAGCTTGACCTGCTACAGCTCATTTCCAACCTTTTCAGTCAAATCCCTGCATTCATATGACTCTCCATTTTTTAAATCTGCAATATAACAATATCTATCCCACAAACATTTGTAAGCATCAAACAAAATAGTCATTAAATACCTTAAATATTATTCCCATAAGTACAATGTTTTATTCTAGAAATATAAAACATTCATTTGCTGATTTCCACTTTTGATAACTTTCTAAAAATAGTACTTAGTATTCTACTCTATTTACCATTTTGCATTTTGAAATCGCCTCACTAGAAATTAAAAAATAATCATGAGAATAATTTTATTTTGATGTATTTTCATTAATGCTATAAAATCCATGAATGCTATAATTAATTTTTAAAAATAAGTTTATATAACACCAGATATAATGATATAATTATTTCAGAAAGATACATATATAAATTACAACAATATCATAGGAATGTGTGATTATTTGTGCTATTTATCTCTTCTCTGAGTATTTTATATTACCTGAATATTTCTCAATGAGCAGATGTTCTTTTGTTTGTGCTTTGACTGTAAAAATGTATCCACTAAAAAGAATCTGGAAAAGAGAATAAGCTTGACTCACAGAAGCACAACCTCTACTTCCGTCTCATTTTAAGACATTTAATTTTGCCTAAATAGAGGACTGTCCTATATTGAAATTGGGGAGAAAGGAGTTCAAGTAACTACTCTAAGATGCATTACTCTCTTTACCAAAAACATGCTACTAAGAAAAAGCACAGGGGTAAGGTAATCTTGTCTTGTTAACTTGATAATTGGACTTCTTGGCAAAAAATAATTAATGATATTTGTTAAAAGGAAGGTTTTTTTTTAAGTATCTTTAATAGAATGCCTCTTGTTATTCATTGCTTTAGAAATTAAATCCAGAATCTATGGGTTTATGACTCTGAGCTCCCAGAAAATGGCATGCATGCTGGGTTGTATAAAGTAGAACACTTTGTAAAGTAAATGTTTTCCACTCTCTGATATAGTAAGCCACAACTCTTGCTTATAGACTTCCTGTACTCTCAGCTGCACAGTGTGTGTCCAATATGGGAAGGATGACCTGGGGCACAGCCTCAGCATCCTAGACCGCTCCTAACTTTGTCTGAGCCTTGTGA
Organism: Chinchilla lanigera; assembly: GCF_000276665.1. NCBI lineage: Eukaryota > Metazoa > Chordata > Mammalia > Rodentia > Chinchillidae > Chinchilla > Chinchilla lanigera. Next base: position 22,094,694 of record NW_004955419.1, on the reverse strand, counting down.
ACAACCATCTTGTAAAAATTGTTAGAAGTATCTGACAGTCTATAAAATCTCCAAAATGTGCGAATCTGACTTGACACTCTGAATCTGCATCAACTGAAAACTTACTCAAACCTCATTGCTTCGGTTCTGTGTCACCTATTCCCTGAATAGAAGACAGCTATATGCAGAAAGGATAAACATCTCCACTGCTTTCACAAGCTCCTTCCTAATAATTTCAATGATGCAGAGGAAACAATTTAAAATAGTTATAATTGTCTTTTTTGTTCATATCCCTTCAAACAATGATTTGAGGTGTATGTTTGTTCAGTTATTCTTTTTATTACTACATATTTGTACTACATAATAATTCATTCCTTCTGGGGAGTTGGTACATGTATATAGCACATCTAAATTCTTTTTTACCCCCTTTTCCTCCCTTCCATCCCATCTCTGTTCATCTTTTCATCCAAAATTGTTAAAGACATTGTAAAACAGATATGTGCACTTCAAAGGTCTATAATATTCTGTCTTATTAACCAATTATTACATATTTTTACTATCATACCATGGATCTCCCAAGGCCAAAGCAGCTATGCTTATTTTCTATCCTCTGTAGGTGTGCAAGGTGAGAACATTTGTTTTCCAGTGTGTGTCTTTCTTTTGACTAAACTTCACCTCTGTCTCAGGCCGATTTCACCTAATAGCAGATAAGACTATTTAGCCATTTCCAGGTACACCCAGCCATTTTTCTGAATATCTGAGTGATTTTAACTCAGTCAGTGTAGGATTTGAACTCAGTCAATTTTATGTTCTGCTCTTGCACTTGATTCCCTCCAGATTGCCATCTACTATCTGGTAGACTTAATGCACTGAGGCCAAAGGGAAGGAGGTAGTCTACGGCCGTGCTTTGTCCTATACAGCTTAGAGTGAAGTGTCTTCCACCTCTTGTATCCCATTAGCACTGAGATTCCCTCCTATCATTCTCACAACCGCTGATATTTGCTAAACCACTTCGGATTTTTCACTGCATCCTCCTCCTGGGCCTAGGGCTATTCCTTGTATCACTGCCCTCTCGGCCACTTCTGCTCCTTTCAGAGACAGACTACAGCCTGCTTCTGAGAAGTACAGACATCTGGTTGTTTACTCAACTTCTATATCCGGGTGCTTAATATTCTGTCAAACTGCCCTCAGATCCATCTGCTTAAACAGCCAGTTCTAATCTACTGAAGTTGCCACATCCTGCCGAATCTCATGACCCTGCTCTACATTGTTAGAGCTTTGCCTAGGCTACAATTTGGAAGGTAAAATGCACACCTGGGATTCTTTCCTAGGTTTGCTAATTCTCTTGCTTATTCTTCGTGCAGAGATGGTAGCAGAGTATGGAACTTTACTTCCAACAGAAGTTACATCTATGGTTTTTCTAGCTCACCTTCCTTAGTTATCTCTCCTAGCTAAACTTCACCTCCTTTCAGATGAAAACTATATTATAAAGCAGTGTAGGACAATATGAAACCATTCAGTCTTTTACTTTTCATAGTTCAAGCCAAGTTTTTTAAGCTCATCACAATACTGCCTATAATCTCTCATAAAAGTCCATGTCATATCACTCAAACTACTATCGGACTTTAAACCCATACTTTCATATTTACATACTTAAATTACGCTTTGCTGTGACTGGGATTTCAACTTTTCTTCTCTGCGTCAAAATAAAGCAATGAAACAATAAGAGCCATAGAATCAGTGGAATCATGAAACAATATCTTGGGAACAGCAAAAAAGAGATTTCCTTTCATACTGTCAAACCATCTTATGTTCTCAGTCCTTAAAACAATTTGACACATAGAAGATTCCCAGTAAATATTGCATGATTGTTTAGCAATCGTTGGCCTGTCTATTTTATAACTGAGTCTTCCAAGCAATCATCCTTACTTGCCAGGGATGTAATTAGAAGCTCAAAGTAATTAGCAGGACCAAGATCCTGGATCCACATCTGGTACTCTTTCCTTTGTACCACAGCCGCTCTGTGAGCCCTGGTTTTCAAGTGGTGCATGTCTTTTGGAACACTGACATACAGAATCATATGAAGGAATGCAGTTTTCATTGTAACGAATTATCCACATACTTGTATGTGCATATTCACACACACATGCACATAATGGAAACTAAAGATTTATGAAACAATAATTATTCTTGTTAAATACTATGCACTCGTATAGCCTGTAGTTTGCCTTCCTCGTTTGTTTTTGTTTAAAACAATGCTGGATCACCCATGCAGTAAATTTATTTCCATGACACACTCATGGGAGCTGAAAAACAGCATATTAAAATATTACTTTTCCTCTGTCCTTTCCCCAACTAGAAGGGCTCTAAAACCACCCACATTATAGAAAAACATCAAAAGTGTGGGCGAGACTTGCTTTATGAATTTTATCTCAACACCCAAATCTTAATAATCTTAAACAAAATTTCATGAAAAATCCTGTAAAAACTGCTTTCTAAGTTTTGATTCATGGAGAGGACATTTCTGGGACATATCTTAGATTTCAGACCCATGACAGACACAGCTTAATCTGGCTTTCCACCGAGAGTCTTACAGATGATGACAAGATCAGCAAAGTCAGGGGATCTCAACTCTGGTTATGCACTGAAATCGCCTAAAAAGATCTTTAAAGAAAAACACCTACACCTGGGCCTTCTGCTACATTACATTAAATTAAATCAAAATATCTGGGAGTTAAGTGGGTTCTATTGCAAACTCTCCAGGTAATTCTTAAGTTAGTCAAGGCTCAGATTCCATAGGGAAATCAATTGTGGTTTCTGCCATATAATCTTAGTAATAAAGAATATGACAATTTTTAGTTACAACTCTGCCATTGTGATTGTTTTAAAGATAGGTTCTCTGAGGAATGCTATACTGAAGATTACCCTACCACAGTAGTGTGCAGTGTTTCATCAGTAATAGAACAAAAACATCTTATAGCATCTGCAGGTTTCCTTGTATTCTCAATTTGGGATGTATATGAATTCCAAAGTCTTGAGCATTTTTCCTTTCCTACTTTGATGTCACCATAAGGCAGTAATCCACTGAGGTAGATCTGAAATGCACCTATCCTTTAAACTAAAAGTGGACATTTATCTCAGATTTAAATAACTGATGCTCTGAAAACTGGATCTAAAAGCATTTTGTATCTTTGCTTTCATTAATTCGCTTAATATTCCCAGAAGAGATAAATTAAATATCAATTTTTTATTGTATTTATTGTATTGCTTTATGAAAAAAAGCTGCTGCTAGGAAAGAGCTTTAAATCAACTAAAGCAACATAGAATCCAATGACAGATTGGACAGATGCAAAATAATGTGACAGTCTCAGGCTCCAGAAAGAGAGAAAGAGGGATGAAAATGCATTTGATAAGTAGTGAGAAAAGTGCATTGAAAATGGAGATAAAGTTGCTTCTGGTTACTCCTCAGCAATTCCAAAGAAGAACAGATAATTTATGTATGCGAACCAGAAAGTGTAAGAACTGGATTCTGTTACAATCCTGTGATACAAATGGCTTAAATTACATTATCTTCAAAATATAATGTCGAATAAATTGGAAATCAATTTTAAGGAAATGTTCCACAATGTTAAATATGTAACTAACCTGAGGAGATGGGATACCAGATATTTTCCTTTATTCCTTATTGTTTTATATATTGTCTACAATCCACATATTTTGATGTAATAAGAAAAGAATCAGTACATATTTTAAAATGAAATACTCCCTTTTCTTCCTGTCTACAGAAAAAAAAAATCACTTTGCAGTTTTGAATAGGTCTTCATTTATTGCAATAGAAAAATTCTGTGGTTTCAAGAGATTTTGCAACTGAGATGATGCCTTCTATTTTAATTTCTCTTCTGAAAAAGAAACAGAGATGTTTTGATTAATTTTTCTGTGAATAATATGGATACTTCAAAGTATATTTTTTAGTAAGATTTAATTGGCTTTATCTCCTCCACCACCCATTCTTGGTGAAAAAAAAATGTAAATAAACAAAAATAGCAAAAATATAGATAAGTCAATTCCCTTCACCACAGAAAGTGTTATGGGCAAGGGGGTGATTTTTCAGCCAGTCAAAAAAGCAGATATACTACCTAGAAGGTGCTTCAAGTGCAGAAGATAAAACAAAGAGTGAAAACAACAAAGGTAGCCCAAGATGTGGCAGTCAGGCCTCTACATCTGTGCACACCTAGATAGCCATCAAAGCATCTGGAATGAAGACCTTAGGCTGGATTCTTTGCCTGAGGGATCCGTTGCCTTGAGGGATTTTACTCTTTATCCAGTATCTTGAGCAGAGGTGCTGATCCTCTTCATGGCCTTCCCTGAATGGGCAGTCATCATCCTCCCTTCTGGATGTTTGTTCTTTATCCTGCTACTTTTTCTTTTAACCACTAGTCCAGGATTTCTCTTCACAGGGAAAAAAAAGGAAAAGGTTTTAAAACATAATCTTTTGCTCTACACACCTAAGCAAGCCTCCTTACAATATGTTCTTGCAGTTGAAATATCTTTAGATTTTGAAGGAAATATCCAATTTATGCAGATATTGGCAGTATTGAGTCACAGTTCCTCATCTCTGCATCCCAAATCCTATTTCTCACCTTTGTATGGATGGATGCTCTATAGGTTGCTCTCTCTGATGACCTTACTTTGCATGCTTACAAAACAGTTTGCATAGAATTGCTCCATCATTGACACGTTCATACAATAGGCATCTCAACGTGGTAGTAAAGGGCTGATTGTTTAATAACTTCTCACTGTGATAGCTCACACAGACCTATTCTCTGTGGTGTGCTATAGGCCTCATGTTCAAGTCATATCAGCAGGTGCCAAGTTCAAGGGAGCACATGGATTTGATTTCTTTCCTAAATTCTATTAAAGTGTTTGTAAATTAGAATAATCTCTGTCTCTGCTTCTGTCTCTGTTTCTGTGTCTGTCTGTCTGTCTGTCTCTGTCTCTCTCTCACTCCTCAGTTCATGAATGCTTCTGCTCATGAACAAAAGCACTCAGCAAAATTTTGCTTGCATTCTCAAACTCCGCATCAGGTGACAAACATAACCACAGCCATCTTCCCTGCAGAATCACAAACACAGCCATCTTCCCCAGAATCATAAAACAAAATCAGTTCATAAATCAAGGTACCACTATATATTCTCTCTATACAGATTCCACCAAAAAATGTATATGTGCTTCAGCAGTTCTGCATACTAATAAATGTCTGAAAGCTAATGGCCACCACTTTGATCACCTTGTACTTGTAGAGGCCAAAGGTAATTTGCATTAATCTCAGGATGTTTCAATAAACTTAGTATTAAAATATTTATACAAGTTTTTCTTTTCCTGATGCATACATTTTTGGTGAACTCTATATTCTCTCTCTCTCTCTCTATATATATATATATATAGATAGATAGATAGATATCATAGATATATGGTAGATAATAGATATATGTATCTGTAGATATAGATATGTAGATCTATCTTATCTGTTGTACAAATGGGGCTACCAATGACCAGAAATATTTAGGAATTTTTATTATATGGGGCATAGTGTACATTATTTGGTTTGATAAAACCAGAAGAGAAAGTGAAGGCTGCATTAGTCAATCTTTTGTTGCTGCAACAAAATACCCAAGGTAAACATCTTAAAGTAAGGAAGGTTTTTTTGGCTCATGGTCACAGTGGTTTCAGCTCCTGGCTGGTTGACCCTAAGGCAGAAACATCATGTCAGAAGAGCATGATGGATGAATGCAGCTCGCCTCATGGCAACTAGCAAGGAGACAAAGGAACATGTGCTCAGTTTGCTCTCCCACAGGCTGATCCTCTTTGGAAACACACGGAGACATCAAGCAGTATATTTTGCTAAATTCCTAGGCATTTCTCAATTGAATAAAGTTGAAAATCAACATTAATCATCACACAGATAGTCTAGAATACAAAAAAAGTCTGTAATTGAAGAAAAAGCTGTGAGCACACAGGACCCAGTTTGGTCATGATGCAGTACTCCAAGTAATCAGGGAAGTATAGTCAGAGCATCTATGTCACTTTTCTTATAATACACACACTTTCTCTCTCTCTCTCTCTCTCTCTCTCTCTCTCTCTCTCTCTCTCTCACACACACACAAGTCCTAATCTGAAAACAAACCAAACTAGAGTAGACATGGTCTTCGCTGCCTGAGGGGATGTTTTAAGACTCC
>NW_004955419.1:21911462-22088277 GCF_000276665.1 Chinchilla lanigera | reverse complement strand
TAACAATATATCTACAATAAAAGTATATAAAACTTATGAACTCTTTATTTTTGAAATTTTCCATGTAATATAGTCTAACCGTAGTTGAGTGTGGGTCACTGAAACCTCAGAAAGCGAAATGTGGGTGACGATGATACTGTAAACACATCCTGATTTTGAGTGCTAATAAAAAGAGTATAATCAAAGATGTTTTATTTCTGGAAGATTCTACCTCTAGGTGCACAAGTTGAGTGTCACAGAATTGTTGACTCAGTTCCCCTGCCTGTAACCCAGCAAGAAAGCCCGTAAGAGCAGGAGTGAAGCAGATTGCTTCATTCCCATGCCAAATGGTGTAGTCCCCAGTAGAGGAACCCTGGTCTTTCCTTTGGTGATAGTGAATCTATAGCACATGTGTTATTTGCTTTTCTTGTAAGCCAAAATAATATAACTTGTGAGTTGCTTTCTTTCTGAGCTGAAAACCTCAGTGTTCAGGTTTAATTGCAGTGTTGCCACTTTGGAACAAAGAAGTGGGTTTTGGGGTGCAGTTTGGGCACTCGTCCTAGAAGGTTTGCCATCTCTAAGGCTTAGTCATTGGCTTCTTCAGGAACTGCATTACCAGAATGAAGTCATTAGGCATATGTGATTTCATTTAAGTGGAACTGAAATGATACAAAATTTAATTTTCTTTGCTATTCTCATTATTCATATTTCAAGTGCTCAATGGCCTCAGGTAGCTAGTGACTACCACTGGATGGATGGATTGAAATATAGAAAGAAAGGCAGATTTAAACAGTGAAGAAATAGAACATTTTCACTGTAACAGAAAATCCTATGGTTTCAACAAAGCATGTAGACCAGTAGAAAAGAAATGAGCCAAAAAGATAACCAACTTAGTATTTACACGTTCCTGGAGAAACAGCAAATCTGCAGTTGCCAATTTGATTAGAATCATTTATAAAGAACCACAAAGCTCTCTCTCCCTTGTTTCACACCATTCAAATTCCTATGTCGTCTAAATTTCTGGTACATTGTGGGGTCACGATACGTCTAGGAAATAATTTTCTGTATCTGTTCCCTTTATTGGTCATAACCCATAGTATAACTAAGACTTTAAGCTGTCTTTCCAAAAGTTTTTATAGAAGAGCATGCTTCTGTGATTAAAACCATGTAAAATTCAGTGCTAATTGTTATCTGTTATTCCTGATACCTTATATTTTCTCTTCTGAGCACTGAAAAAAACATATTTTCCTTCAGATTGATAGATTCAATTATTTCTAAAGTACAATTGGAATTGAAAACCACAGTTTATTTTATTATCCACTTGATTTCCCATCAAGATTACATTTCTTTCTCTACTGGGAATCATAATATTTGACTCTATGTTGAATAACATTTGTATAATCATAATTTTCTTAATGTACCTTATTGATTTTTTTTCAAAAGAAACCATAGAAAAGATATTGAAGATGATTAAAATTATAGAAGGGAATTCAGAGTTGGTTAGCTAGTGTGAAGTCAGCCACAGAAACAGACAAAGATCACAAATCAACTCTCATCGTCCTGTATTTTTGAATCAGTTTACCATCAAACCACTGGTTCTGAGGATTTGATAATTTATGATTCCATTATTGAAGCTGTAGCTATCAAGGAACAGCCCACATTATGACAATAGAAATATATATATATATATATATATGGAGAGAGAGACAGACAGACAGACAGAGACAGAGAGACAGAGACAGAGAGAGACAAGGAAACAGTGAGAGAAACAGAGAAAGGGGGAATACTTTGGTTCATGAACAATTTAGTTTTGGAACAATTTCGTTCACAAACAAAAGTATTTGGCAAAATTTTGCTTTTGTTTCAAAATTCTGCATCAGGTGAGGAACAGGCCATCTTTGAATTAAGTTTGTGAGTTGAGGGACTATTTTGTGTAATGAAAGTAGGAAGGGAGAACTAGTTAAATTAAATATATTTTCTTTCAAAGGCAAAGTTCATAGTTATTACATACAATTCATGAATTCAGAAAATAGATTTCAACAATTACTTAAATAATTGTGCTAACCATTTTGGGAGAGGAGAGAAGAAAATATACTCCTTTTTTTTTTTTTTTTTTTTTTTGTCATTTTGAGACAGGGTCTCACTATGCAGTTCAGGCTGGCCTTGGGCTCACTTTGTAACCCAGGCTGGTCTCGAACTTGCCACGATCCTCCTGCGTCAGCCTCCAGAGTGCTGGGATTAGCACCACGCCCTGCAAGAAAATATATTCTATCCATTTAATATTGCTTCATACTCTTTGAACTTTAAATATGTACAAATGTTACTTTAACAATTACAAGATTTCCAGTATAAAATACATAGTAAGCTGCCATATTGACTTGCTTCTTCCAAATCTCCCTTATGAATAAATTGTCATTGAACTAAAACTGATAAAGAAAAATAATGGAAATAAAGCATTTATGAATTGTGTACTGTATTTACTCTCTTAGGAGGTTCTACACTGGCTCCTGTTAGTCCTCCTAATGTCCCCATGAAGTAGATATTATACAGAATCCTTTAAATTTGCCAACCTTGAGAGAAAAGGGGTATATGTGGGACAGATTTTGATGCAGACAGTAAAATGTTGAGGACGTACAATGTTATCTGTGTAAAACATTAACCTTATCAGTGATATCAGAATGAAATTATATTTCCTTTTGAAGATCTCTTTATTCTTCTTTAAAGATAGACGGTGAGATGTGGAGAGAGGGAAAGTGTATTATTCTTTGATCATGCTTGCTTGGCCACGGGTGGGCAAGCAGATTGACCTGTCCATCCAAGCCGAGCAATTCTTCACTCCTTCACTTTTTGTTTATGACTTTATTTCTTCATCCTTGGCAAGAGCAGAAAGTAAATCATAGCATTTCTTGGCTGAAAAGCAGAGCGAAACAGCTGTGACCCTTGAGATATTGTTTACTTTACTGCCTCCCGATACACACTCAGTCACTTCTGTTCGACATGCTTGATGGCTTTTGTTCCTATGGTTGGCTGTTCCGTCTGCTCTCCCAATTGATGAAAAATCAGAGAGTGGCTCCCTTCAGCCACGTTCATTAGTTCATATATTAATAATTTATGAGCACCTACCGTCCGGCACATACTGCGGTTGTTACAAACGGGAGCAAATTTGTTACCCTACCCTTAAGGAGACAGCAGTCTAGTAAGAGAAGACAAATGTGTGAATATTAATTGTTACACAATGAGCATAAGTACTAAGTGAGGTATGAATAAAGTCACAAGGAATGGTTTAAAAATATCATTCTGTGTGAGGGAAAAGGGGAGAGACGCAGGTTACAGGAAGGTTTTACAAAGCAGCATTTAAAGTGTACCTTTGGGGCAGGCAATGGCCAGGCCTATAGAGTTCTTTATGACTTCGTAAGAAATAAAAACCAGAAATTCATTAACCATTGCTCAGTTACAGGTCATAAAAGGTAGGAAGCTGGGTAGATGTGTGATGTGTCACCCTGATGGCTGCTTTAGGACCAAAGCCTTAACTCCACATGCAGGTGGTGTTATATGCTGCAGGCTTGGAGCTGAGTCCCTGAAAATTGTCTTCCTCTTGAGGAAGCTCCCTCCGCAAAGGGCATATCCTGATACTCAGGCAGAACCTGATTGCTCTATCAATACAGAAATTTAAAATAGGGAGCAACTGTAACAAGTTCCAGAGCTCCCCATATGTGGAAAGCTGAAAATAAGCTTTTAAAAAATATGTCCTAATCTCTGAACCCATAAATGTTACTTTATATAGAAACCCCATCTTCACAGATGTGACTAAGTTATAGGGTTTGAGATTGGGAGATTCTTCTGATTTTCAAGGTGACCCCTAAATTCAATTAGTGAAGAGAAGGTGATAAAAAGACAGAATGGAATGATGTTGCCACAAGCCAAAGAATGCCAACAACCCCTGGGAGTCCAGAGGCGGACTATCCCCTGGAGAGCCCCCAGAGGGGAGCACGCTCCTACTGATACCTCAATTTTGACTCAGCTGCACTGATTTCCAGGCTTCTAACCTCTAGAACAATGACAGGAAAAAACGTGAATTGCCCAGCGTGTCATAATTTGTTATAGTATCCTCAGGAAACTAACACAGCCTGAGACAACTTGAGGCTTATTACAACTGCAATTCAATTCAACTGGGAAGCAAATTAGGTCAAGTGTAAGAAGTAGTTCTCTCAAGTCCCCCAGCCTACCAAGTCTTTTGCGGCCTGGCTCAAAACTTCAGGATGAGTAAGAATTTGTTAGGAAGAAGGGTGGGATGGTTAAAGGTATATCAAACTGACTGAGCTGAGGGATGCTAGATAGTTGGTAAAACATTATCTTTAGATGTTTCTATAAAAGATTAGTGTTTGAATCAGTAGAATGAGGAAAGATCACCCTCAACCACGCATCATCCAATCCACTACAGTCCTGACATGAACAAAGGTGGAGGACAGGCGAGTTCACTCGCTCTGGTTATGCTGGAGCATCTCTCTTCTACTGCTGTCAGACATCAGTACTCCTGGTCCTCAGCCTTTTCCACACAGTCTAGGATGCACACCAACCTCTCACCTGGCTCTCGGGCCTGCAGTCTTGGACTTGAACTACAGCATCAGCTTTTCTGGTTGTCTAGCTTACAGAAAGCCCATCTTGGGACTTCTCAGTCTTCATAATTATGCCAGCCAATCCTCTATAATAAAGCCTTTTTCTGTATATCTTTGTATGTCTTCTTGGTACTACCTTAGTCAATTTTCTTGGCACTGAGACACCACACCGAACACACACAACATAAAGGAGAGGTTTATTTTGGCTCACACTTGGTAGAGGTTTCTGTCTATAGACCACCGGCTCCAAGGCAGGTCAGCATGGCAGACAGCAAAAGGATAAAGGGAGGAGCGAGGAACAGAGATAATGCAGGTCACACCCACAGGGCCCCACCTGCTCTGGCAGGTTCCACGTCTTAACAGCCAGGGAGTTCTACTGCCCTTATAATCCAGTCACTTTCCAAAGGGCCTGCTTAGGATCTCATGAGGTCTTAGGGGACCCCTAGATATAAAACCATAACAGGTACTGTTCCTTCGAGTAACTCTAACATGAGGCGTGACAGGTGGGCAGGGAATATGTGGAAATGCATGAGAGACCCCTGCGTATCGAGGCACTTAGGGCATAGCTGCTACAGTGGGTTTCACATCTTTATGTTGCATTTTCAACCTTTTTAATGGCTGGATTTTCTAGTTTGTATTTAATTCTACCAAGCCCAGATCTGACTCCAGAACAGAGGACTTGCCTTATGGATGACTTTCCATTGTATCTTCAAGTGTTTGGATGTTACCCCTGAAAACAGTGGGGCAATATTAAAAAACAAAACCTTTTTTCTGGGAAGTAAAATTCTCAGATGCATGTACTACTCAAAGATCAGTGGCTACAGTGTGTAGATAGGAGTGAAGGAAAGAAGAAATGAACAATGAGGGTAAGAAAAGAACACCAATGACAAACAGGGAGGGTAACAGGGTGATATGTTGTTGCCTGGACTTTATAGGGAACAACATCAGAAAATAGTTATATTCAGTGAGTGTTGCTCTTGAGGCCAATAAATAAATGCTTAGTGGTAGGCACATTGAGGGAAAGGCCATAGCTCTGAGACGAGCATGCCCTTGAGCATGGCTGGCAGAAAGCTGGAAGGACCTGAATTGTATTGTCTGGTTTTGAATTCCAACTGGACTACTTATTCCATAAATATATAAAACTATGCACTGTGTCTACATTTTTCTCATCAGTACAGTGGGGATAGTAATGATACTTGTCTCATGGACTATATTATGACTATTGTAAATGCACTTGGAAGGTGCCTGGCATGTGGCAAATGCTTAATAGGATTAGTTACTGCAAAGGCTGCTCTTCATGTGAGAACCCTAGGATCTCAGGAAAGAATGAGGAGAAAGGAAAGAGTTTGTTACTCTCACTGATGCAAGATGGAAGCTTATATTACTAGTGACTTTACCCCCTGCCCAGCCCTCACTCCATGTTCTCCTTTCCCTTTCCCAGTGGCAGTGACAAAATGGGCAAGGAAATCTGAAATGATTAGAACCAGAATGAGTGCCATGTTAGCAGCCATGCACTCACGGCTAGCCACTTATTACAGCCTTCCTTATTCTATGGTCAAGCCCTGGACTTGCAGTCCTCCCAAAGGAAACTCACACCCTTCCCATCCTCCTAAGTTCCTAGTCTACAGAAGGACACAGCCATTAATGAACAATATTTACAGTAACAGCAGAACAACTGGTGCAGTGGAAGCCAATCTGATGATGGTACAGAAGAGGAGAGAGGGGAGGAAGTAACCCACGTTGGGGCAGGTATGCAAGAGTTTATTGAGACAGTTACAACTGCAGTAAATCTTCCAGGATGAAGAGTCATTGCTTCGTTTGTTTGTTTATTTGTTTGTTTGATGGGGAGTCTGGGGATAGGCGTTTGATGGAGAGAAGGCAGCCAAAGAAGGTGCAGAGGCTGGGGTGTGCCCAGCTTGTTTGGAAACTTTGGTAGCTGGAACTTCGGTAACGTAAGCAGCACTAGAGGTCTACAGTACGAGGAAGGACAGAAGTTCAGCGGGGAAGTAGTTATAAAGCAAGGATAAGGTCTTTGCCACTGTCCTGAAAACAAGAGGGGGCTATGGAGGGTCCCAAGAAAAGAAATAAAACCTTATTGACAGTTTAGAAAACTTCTACAAAGCAACTATGAGTATAAGAGGAATGGACCATTACAAAATCTCCTGAAAATAATGTTGAAATGAATCATCTTCGAGATACAAAGTTTAAAATCACAGAACTAACTCAAAATATTATCTCAGGATTAATGCAAAAATCTAAAGTATAATGCAGTTAAATGATTTCCTCGGGTTGTGCTTTCATTTTAGTGCTTTTATTTTATAAGTAAAATACTGACAATTAAAATATAAAGAAGAAAAAATTATTCAGAGGCTGGGCCTAAAATAACCAACATAAGTATTTCACACATCATTCACAAACACATTATCACACATTATTAAGGAAATTTTTAGTTATCCAGGGATTTTCTGTTTATAAATATTTTCTTTACATTTTCTTCACCAAGAAACACTATTTTGTAAATACGCAAGTCCAGAACACTTCTGCCTTTTATCTCAAATCAATTACAGAAGTGAAAAGATCAATCTGAAAAAAAAAATGTTTTGTTGTGTTTTGTTTTTAGTATGAACATCTAAAAAGGAAAAGCGTATATTGCCTGAGAAGAATTGCTCTATCAATCTCTACAAATGCTTCTGTTCTTGTGAAAAATCAGTGTGCATTACTCAACATATGTGCCCATCAGTCTCCACCGGCTTTAGCTGAGGGTTACTCGGGTAAAATTTTCCATTAGAGCAACATGCACTAAAATGTCACTTCCTAAAGCTGAGGATTTTAATTCACAAAGGTAAATTTAAAGCATAAATTTGGAATTAAAAGTAAAACAAAAATTTAGTTAAGATACATTATGTATTGGAGGAAAGTGTATTAATGTTTCACAGCCTCCTCTAAAATTATTAGATAATAAAATAAAATTTAGTACTTTTATAAGTAAAATACTGACAATATATAAAGAAGAAAAAATTATTCACAAAGGCTGGGCAAAGAAATAAGCAACAGTAGTTATTTTACACATTCCTTTCCATTCACAAACATATGAATTATAAATTTCTCACTTATTTCTTTTCATTTAAATTCTGACATGGATATTTTCCTTTTATATTCAATGTCCTCTGAAAAAATATTTTAATAGCTATGTATTACTTCATAAGGTTGGTCCATAAATGATGTAACTGTTAACTTACAATGGAGCAATTAGGCAGCTTCTAATCTTCTAGTTTGTAAAAGCTCTGCAGTGTTCATTCTTTCACATAAATCATTCCTTCTATCTCCACAGCTCTTGTGAATTCCTAAGGACAGAATCCTGAATTATTGAGCCAAAGTATACATTACACTTTTAAAGCTTTTCCCACTTATTGCTAAATTGCTTTTCGGCAGGTTTGTAATTGCACTTCTAGTGCACTAATCTGTACTTCCACCAGAAATACATACCATGATGGGGGGAAAATAGCATACAGTTAATAATGAACTGTCTTTATTAAATGTGAAGTGAGATGTTTTCATGATACTTATTGGACAAGCACACTGCTATGAATTATTTCACAGCATCCTGTTACCAATTTTCCAAGGGTTGTTTGTCTTCTTCATCTCCCTCTTTGTTTAAATTAAAAGAGGAAGGGAATTTTCTGTGTTATAAATACTCTGAAATGCTCTGGAAAGCCCCCAAGTGAAAAATTAGGATTTACTTTTTGGTGTGATCCTGGGAATCGAACTCAGGACCTTGCACTTGTCAGGCAGGTGCTGTACCGCTGAGCTATATCCCTGGCCCTGTACTTTCTTTTTGCATGCTGACTAGAGTATTGGATCTAGACTTTAGATTTGATGCTATTGGGGAAGCATTAAGCTCAGCTAAGTTAAGATTAAGGCCATCAGGCATATGATGTCTTATTATGTTTTAATGTCTGTGTTCTGCTTGTTTGCAGTATTTTCCATTAGCTATTTTATTGTCTTTTTGGCATAAAAATACTTTCCTGTATACTTAAATGTAGTAAAATTAATATATTCTTTTAACATATGCCCTGACATTTTTAATAGATTCTTTGCACAAATTACATCTATGCATCTTCAGTCTTAAGTCAATGAAACCATCATTAATGTTTCAAATGTAATTGTTATATTCTCTACTTTCTCTCTTATAGTTTTTGTTGTATTTAAATAACATATCAGGAACTAATTCTGGTTCTTTGTATATACCTACTCTTCAAATTATTTAAACATCTTTTCCAACATTAAACTTCACTGGCTATCCTTCTTGCCATATTTATGGTTTTTGCTGAGAAGTGTTGGAAATTGTCCTAGAATCAAAGGGATACTGGTAGTGGCGGGGGAAAGAGGATAAGTAGTAAGATTCTTATTACTGCAGCTGGTTCTTCCCCAAAGAATGGAAAATTAAAAAAGAAATTATCCAATTTTTGCTGCATCAAAGATTTATTTGATTTTGAAGATCTTTCCTATGGGTTTTGAAATTCATATTCCTTCTGTTAATAGAGATAGAACTCTTATTTTTTTCTCAATTGATAGCTTAATTAAGCTGCATTTTACTTAATCCATGTCTGTGTTTGCATAACAAGACATCCTACATCTGGGCCTGGTGGTGCGTGCCTGAAATCCCAGCACTCTGGAGGTTGAAGCAGGAGGATTGCTGAGAGTTCCAAGGCAGCCTGGGCTACAGAGTGAGTTCAAGGCCAGCCTGAATTGCATAGTGAAGCCCTAACTCAGAAAGACATCCTACATCAACCTGAAAATAAATTGTGCCAAATCCACTTGCTTTTTCCTGAAAAATCAGAATGAGAGGATGTACATTTCCGAGTAGAAAATTCTGGTGCACCCTGAGCGTGGTGGTGCACGCCTGTAATCCCAGCACTCCAGAGGCTGAGGCAGGAGGACTGCTGTGAGTTCCAGGCCAGCCTGCACTACAAAGTGAGTTTAAAACTAGCCTGAACTGCATAATAAAACCCTGTCTCAAAAAGATTTTTTAAAGAAAAAGAAGAAAAAAGAAAAGAATGTTCTGGTGCCTCTTCTTGTAGTGAGTACCCACTCTCTGCCCTTGAGTGCATCATATATTTCTGTCTAAAATCTTTGCCAAATAAACCTTCCCCTTGCCTCTTAAAAGAAAAAAAAGAAAAAAAGAAAATTTTCCCTTCACCCTTTATGCCATGCTTAAAATGTGCCTTTCCAGGATAATTTTTTTAAGTCCAGTGATTAACATATCATCTTTAGAAAAGTCCACCCTCTTTTTAAAAAATGTTATACTAAAAAATATTTTAAAAGAAATTTGCTGAGTTTGAGTCCCAGTACCCTCCCCAGAAGAGGAAGCTTGTACTTCTATAAATTAAGATATATATATAAAGATACACTAAGATACATATGTATATAAATATACACATACACACAGTCTAAGCATTATATATATAGATCTATATCTATATATCAGCCTAAGCATTGGACATGTCAAATAGTTAAGTAGATTTCCTTTAAAAATTAATTGAAATATTAATTTGTCCATATTTGTAGTACGTAACATTTAGATTCCATGTGAGGAATCAGTACATGTACATGACACATTTTATTTCCTTGTTTTCATCCCCTTCCCCCATCCATGTCGTGATCCCCTTCATTTTCTTTGTCCATATTTTCAACACATCATGTGCAGAGTTTGTACTTGTATATAACACATTTTAATTCTCTTTTTTCTTATCCCTTTCCTTTTCCTTCTTCCCTGCTCTGTACATCTCTTGAATGCCTTCTTCTTTGAGACAGATCTATCGCCCTACTTCTTATTATCTTTCAGTTTGTTCTTTATTGATGCTTTGGGCTTCTCATATAAGAAAGACCAGGTGATATTTAAATTTGTCTGATTTACTTCACTTAACATTATGGTCTCAAGGTGCATCCATTTTCCTAAAAATGACTCATTTCACTTTTTTTAGGCAGAGTAGTACTCCATTGTGTGTAAATACCACATTTTCTTTATCCGTTCATCTCTTGATGTTGTGAATTGTGCCACTGTAAACATTGGTATTCATTTTTTAAGCTTAACTATCTCTTCCATTTTACTGTTATACTTTTAAAAATAATTTTCAAAAGTCAATAAAAATCCCTGAGGGATATTACTTACCAGATACTTTCAAGTTAACTTACCAGGAAAACAACATCTTTACGTTATGGCATTTTCTCATCTACACATACATATTCACATATAAATTTTTGGCATATTTTGTATTTCTCTTAGATTTTATTTTAAACAACAAATTGGGCACTTTTATTTAAAAGAAATATTACAAATGAGGTGCCAAAGTAAATTTCATGATTAAATACACAGAAAAGTAATATGCATGTTTTATGCCTGCAAAGTAAAGAAACTGGCAAAACTAACAACTTACTGCTATTCAGGATTTTAATTATTTGCAACTGGAAATCAAAAACACAAAATTAAGTCACTTTAAAGGATATTTAAGAACATTGATAATATACCTCAAACAGTACTTAATGCAGACCCGGTAGACTAGTGTAGTTACCCAATGTTAAAAAAAAGTTATGTGCTTTTCATTCCTTAGATTAAATTTGTAGTTCTTATCAATGCTGGGGAGAGAAAAACATCGTGAGAAAGGTAAAAGAAAATGACAGGCCCAGGCAGCACATTCACTGCCATCAGTAATCACCGAACTCCTTCCTGGGTCCTACTTTACTGAAAGAGATTTTGAATGTTCTCCTTGGTTATACTCTAATGTTTTCTTCTATGGCTAATTTTCAAGAAAAGCAGGTGAACAGAAAAGCAGGTGAACCTTGCTTCCTTTGCAAACATAAGTGAACTGAACTCGAGCTGTTTTTCATAAATTTTCGTTTATGTATTATTTGATCCCTAGACATAAGAAATTTAGTTTTAACCCCGAATGACAGTAGACACTCCCCACCCGGGAAATGCAGTCATATTCCCTGTGACGGGAGGCTGGCTATTCATATCAGGAATACCTCAAAGGCTGCTGCTCCCTGGGGGACCTGGTGTTCACACCAGTTCTGAGGACTCCATCACAGAACCAGGGAAAAGATCACACTGCTGAATTTATGCAAGGTTAAAGGACCACATTGTATGTTCTAGAAGTTGTGTCTTTTTCCTTTGTGTACAGACTGGAGAATAAATTCCTTGCTTTTTCCTAAGGCAAGCTACTGGCATTTTTATTCTATCTAAATCTGGTTGTAGGAGTTAATGTCCACACTTTTTTCTTCATTACTCCACACTATATACAACAAAAACGGTGGACTCTGTGCCTAAAAGCACCTTTAAATTTGTTCATCTTTTCCTCAACTCCGTCCCTTAGTTTGTCTGGAGCTCTAAAATTTTGAATTATAAAATATGTAGCAAAAACCACCAAGCCAAACTTCACAGTTGAACTAAGAAGATAACAATCAGAAGTTGTTCACAGCTGACTGGATATCTACTTGTGCCTTGGTAGTTAGTCTTTGCTTTTAATATGAAAAATGGGAAGCCTGCGTTGGGAAAGCCGTCACACACATGGCTTCCACACAGAGGGTCACCCAGGCAGTGCCTCAAACCTGTGAGCCACTGCACGCCTGGTGTGTAGGTTCCAGCCTCGGCGGTGTTCCCAGCACACTCAGCTGTCTGAAGGCACAGTTAGCCAGGAGGGCTGATCGCCCACTTCTGAAGAGTCGCAGCCAGTTCCTGGTCATTTCTAGAAACTAGGCAAATGCGCTCCCCGCTGAGAGCTGAAAAGGAATTTGTAGTAGCTGCCATCTGTACAAGTCACAGTGACAGCATTTGGCTCTTTCTACAGGCACAACTGCATGAAGAAAGCTGAAATTTGGAACAACTCCATTTGGAGCTGAAGTATTTCAGAAGGAAACTAGCTGAGGCAAAACTAGATTGTTATTCTTTTTTTGGATCTTCAGCTGTAAAGATGTGCAGTCTACAGGACCATTGTGTACTCAAAAGAGAAACAAACCGACTGAGGTTAAGGCAGTATTTGCTGCTTGAGATCTATTTTCAATTGCCCTGATAAAATAGCACATATTTTTATAAGTGTCCCTTTATCAGATGCAGTCACAGAAAATTTTTCTTATTCCCTATATGTTGGGAATGTTACAGTAAAGTAAAGCGGTGACCAGCCTGAATAATTCCTGAACAGAAAAGCAGGTGAACCTTGCTTCCTTTGCAGACATAAATGAACTCAACTCGAGCTGTTTTTCGTAAATCCCTATATTAAAGAAAAATGATGCCAGGTGTAGTGGTGCACGCCTGTAATCCCAGTACTCATGAGGCTGAGGCAGGAGGATCCTTGTGAGTTTGAGACCAGCCTGGGCTACAAAGTGAGCTCAAAGCCAGCCTGAACTGCATAGGGAAACCCTGTCTCAAAAAGATTTAAAAAAAAAAAAAAAAAGAAAGAAAGAAAAAAAGAGAAAAAAAAAAAAAAAAGAAAGAAAGAAAAAAAGAGAAGAAACAAAGACAATAAAAAGCTACCAACTACCTTACAGTTCCTAAGTTGGAGTTTTCCAGCAGGATAAATCACATAAGGAAATTGTGTAACTATAATCAATGTAATAGTTTCTTTGCTTTTTACTTCCTTGTTTGCAGTATAAAAACACTCCCTCAGTGGATACTGCCCCCAACCCCTTCTGGTTTGAAGCTACCTAAGTCACAAATGAGAATTTGAGCAAGTAAATTCTTTAAAATTTCTGTGCCTCAGTTTGCCGGTAAACATAAGCAATGATACCAGTATAGGAAGAGACAAAAATGGAATGTAGAGAAAGTGAAAAAATGGATTTATGGATGTAAAAATAATTTAAAATGTAATGCAGATGACTCTAGAGACCTACAGACAAAAGTAGATAGCTAATAAAGGACAAATATAGAATAAATGATGAGTCTTCACACCAAGAT
The DNA here is from genome assembly GCF_000276665.1 of Chinchilla lanigera. Lineage (NCBI taxonomy): Eukaryota > Metazoa > Chordata > Mammalia > Rodentia > Chinchillidae > Chinchilla > Chinchilla lanigera. The sequence goes on along the minus strand of NW_004955419.1, from coordinate 22,074,732 downwards.
AATTTCCAGATAACTGTAAGATGTTAATATTTCTGATAAAAGCCTCAAAAAATTTTAGAACATGTCAAAGCAAACATTCTCTAAGTTTAAAATATCAATGCTAGTTTTGGTTTGATCAGTCTTGCATTCTCACATCTGGTAATCTGAGCACCTTTGTGGAAGATAACAATGTTTAATATAAGAACCACTGTTACTTCTTCTTTTGTTTTGAAACCCTGCATCACTTTTATTGTTTTTGCTCTATTTTGTCTATGTTGTTGTTATTCTGCTGTTGTTCTTTTTTATTCTCTTTAAAATAAAATTTAAAAAATATCAATGCTGTGTGATAGATTTGATGCAAATAACACTCAGAAACAAAATTAAATAAAAAAGGGAGAGAAATCATTTTTATAATATTCTTTCTTTTCCTTTTTCCCTCTCTATAATTAGGAAATCCAAAAGATAGATGAAAAAATACCATCTTTGTGAAATTCTGAATCATTTATAATGTTTTTAACTATTTTTTATTCTCTGTAAAAATTTTTCTAAAAAGATGAAAAAATAGAGGAATGGATATATAACAATGAAAAGGGAGAATATCTTTGTTTATATGCCTATTTATAATTAATCATAGGACCCATAAAATTTTTCTAAAATTCAGTGACAAATAAAAGGAACTGGACAGATTCTACACAACCTTTCAGGTAGTCTCAGAGAAAGGCAATCACTATCAACCAATGAAAAAAGCCTGGTGGACGCCCCAGGTCTGTTGGCAGGTGTAAAAATCTACAGAGGCAGCACAGGGCTGAGAAGATGAGGCTATGGTTTCCCGGAAACTCAGTTCAGAAATAACTTCCATGATACATATATTTTTCAGTGATAGGTTATTTTAAAAATATATGTTATAGCAGTGTTCTCAGTGGGTTACCAAGCATGAAAAATAAATATGCTCTGGTTCGCTTCTATAGTTAGCTTCCTTTCACACACAGTATGCATACGGAGCCTTACAGTGGCTTTCTATAAAGAAAATAAATAATCTGAGTAGTTCCCTTGAATCCAGAAATGATCCAGATTATTTGGCAGCTTGACTTCTTCCAGTTTGCACTGCATTTTTATTTTAATGCAGTGTCAATAGACCTGACTGTCTTCTTTGAACATTTTATTCCTTCCCTTTATAGAGCAGTTATTCTGATCAGAGGATAAAATAACAATTTGAAATAAAGTCTCTGATGGAAATCAAGCTAACCGGTTGAAATACATTTGAAAAGAAATCCTACTTCAAGATGTATATATAATGGAGCAATATGAAATACCCCCGCTGTTTCAGAAGAGATGAATTATTGTGACTCCTGCCTAAACAAGAAAAGAAACTACAAGATATTGGTATCTTAAAGACTCAGAGTTTAACTGAAGCAGGGCGACCCTCACACTACATAGAGATGTTATGTACTTCTAACTATAGGTGCCTTAAGAGGATTGCATATTTACTTGTTAATTGTACAATTTTGTTGTGCATGTGTTCTGTCAGGGACTGGGCTCAGAAGTACTGGGATAGCAGTCTAGTCGAGAACTATGTAACAAGCATGATGAAAGAAGAACGCATATAAGGCAGGAGTCAGGGGACATACCGTAGGAACACAAAAAGGACTGGAAAGCGGGGAAGACTTCTTGAAAGGAATGTTTCTGGGGCTACACAGAAAATCATGATTTGAAGGATAGTAATGTGGGAAAATCCTTGGAAAGGGATTAAGACACCCGTTTAAGGGTGAACTCTGCCACTAATTAGACTTGTGACTTGAAAGGTGATGGAAGAGCCAGGAAGAGCAGCTGCTACGGAGGACAGTAGTGCTTGACACAGTGAGGTAGAAAACACTGAGGGTCCTAGGGAGTGTGGCTGTTGCCTTTTTAACCACCTGTGCTTAGGAAATCACTTATCCTGGGCTTCTTGGGCTCAAGAAAGTGGGGGCTGGCAACTTTAATACCCTTCCTTTACATCCACCACTGTCATGGCCTTTTCCAACTCTTCCCACGATCTATAAAAACAAACTGTGTTTGAATCCATTTTTCTTCAGTAGATGGCACTAGGATCTCCTGCAGCAACACACCAACCAGGATCTTTATCTAGAAACACAGAAACTTGGGAGTTAGCTCATAATTGCTGACCAGAGCATCTAGGGCTGGAGTCTGGAGATCTGTATCTCACATCTTTTCTAGAAGATTCTTCTGTATCAGCTCATTTGGGTCCACCCATCCCAGCCTCTTTACCATCCAAAGCTGGTACCTATAGTTGCGTCACTGGCGAGCACACCATAAGGACTAAAACTTCTGGCTGTCTGTTGTGACCGAGAGGAGTTTCTACTTCATTATGTCACCTCCCACCTCTAATTCTGTTTATTTCTGTTTAAATTTAATTTTTTAGTGTTTCCCGATATTACATGGAGAAAATCTTACATTACATTGTACGAAGATGCAAAATGAAATTTTACGGTGTGTATACCTAATATTTTGGTCTTATCTGTGAGCACAAATGTTCACAGGCAAATGCTCAAAGGAATTACAACCAAATGTTAGCCATTGTACCTTCATGGGGTAAGACCATTGTTGATTTTATTTGTCTCTCTTTTTCCACAGTTTGCATCCTCTAAAATAAGCACATATTTCTTAATTAAAAGTAACACCATGTCTTTATCTAGTTTGGGCTAAAATTGAAATAGAAATGCCTGAAGCTATAAGTGACCTACCTAGCACTTGCAAAGCCTCTGATAAATTGTGTTTCAAGCATGTTTAGCAATCTTTGTTGACTCTTGCCTCCCAGATGGCATGGTTATGCTCAACAATCTCTGGCCTCATTTGATATCTGAAAGTGTCCTTTGATCATCAAGCTTTGCTCTACTTTTCTTGAAAAAATTAAGCCATCAGACACTCTGACTTAGGGTTTAGAAGGTTTCAATTTGGGGCATGCAGGGAAATCACAGGAGGGAATGCCTGTCCAATTTTTAAAAGTCTGCAAATCTCGGTAAGAGAATTTAAATGTGGGCTTTAAATTCTTCATCCAGGATTTAAAATGAAAAGAAAAAGAATCTTCCTAAATGGAAATGAAGTCGATTATAAAAGAGTTTGTTTTTCTTTTCATTACTGCTTCAGTTAACCTAGAGATTATTTTTATTTGATTTGTGAATTTTATGTAATATATAGTTATAGAAAATATAGAAAATTAAAAGGAATATTAGTTACCCATATTTCTACTATATGTACTTATATGTTAACATTATAGTATATTTTCATATAGTCTATGCATGAGACTGAGTTCATAGATTACATATAATTTAGAATTGTTGTGCTCTTTCATAATATTATAGCATGCATATTTTTCATGCTGCTGTATCGGTTTCTGAAACATCATCAAACCAAGTAATTCCTGATATTAAAATTGCCACAGCAGCGGCTTGTTTTGTTTAGATGAATCCGCTTCAGATCTAAAATATGCTTTTCATCTCATGATACAATTAAATATTCATGAAGCTATGCTTGCTGATTCCTCAGTTCCTCTTCCCCTGAATTCATCCTCCTAAAAACAGTCACAACTAGGGAAAGCAGTGATGATGGCTGCATAAGTTTAAGTGAAAATATTGTAGTTCCCATGAAGATATGGATTTCATAGATGATAATTCATCTGAAAGAATTCATGACTAAATGATACCAATCTCTTCAGTAGAAAACTTAACTTGTGATAACTGCCAAATTTGACCAAATTTTTGTGGATGTGCCAGTTGGAGCATTTGTTTCACTGCCTGGTCCTACCTTAGATGGAGTCCTCTCAGGTCCTGTATAATACTGAGAAAACAGACATCCACTTCGCTAGGAGAAACTTAGGAAACCTATTGAACTGCATGTTGAGATATTTCTAGGTGGATCTGGGCCTCTGAACATTCAGGTATTAGTATATAAACTGATGGTTTCCCTATTTCTTTCCTTAATAAATCATATGGCATCCAAAAGTTAGATAAATCCTGAACTTGGGAAACAGAGGAAGGCAAAATATTCTAAAATGAATCACATAACTGTTAGTAGTACAAAAGAGATCACTAGACGACAGAAGATTGTAGCAGTGCTTAATTCTGGGGACCAGAAATAGCATCAGGAAATTAAGAGTCTGACCCTGCTCTTCCCATAGAGAGCTTATCATGCCTTCCCCACTATCAACTAATGCTTCGCAAAACAAACCAACCCAACATAAAAACCCTCCTAATACAGTTCTCTATATTAGAATTTCTCTTCCCTTTCCTCTGATGATGCATGATCTTTATATATGTAAATTTCAGCTTTAGAGAAGATAAAACCAAGTCACAAAACAAGAGGCAAAGTAGTTCTCTTCCTGAGTTCAGTTACATCATGTTGCTGTTTTGAAGTGAACCACAGTAAGATCATTTTAAACCACAGAGCTCTCGTGCCCAGCTCCCAGCTGGCTTGGCTGACCAGACCACCACTACTCTTGGTAGAGTGCCATGCATGACTAGAGAGAAGGCACAGTCTGATAATCACGCACTCGGTGGCTGCGATCTCAACACAGGTGTCCTTAATTGGCTCCCACCGGCAGTATGATCTAGAGCCTAGACAAAACAGCACAGCAGCTTGCTAAGAAAAAAGAAAGCCAAATTGCACCAAGGGGAAGTCCAAAGTGGCCCAAGATGTATCTTAAAGGGTACCCTCTTCCCCATTTAACTCAAAAGATACAGAAGACAAAGATGAAGAAAAATGAAGAGGAGAGGGAGACGTGGAAAAGGAAGTGGGAAATAAAAGGAGAAATTGGAAGAAAAAATAAGCAGAATGATAAAAGAGCTTGTCAAAAATCCTGCTCTTTCCATAGTGACCAAAATGTGTGTCATTATCCAACCTTCAATGAAGAGACACATTTACTGTGAGTTTTATTTCTGCCTTTTTCTTATGCCAGTATTGGAGGACTCTGGAATGTTCCTTATTATGAATACAAGAGTATTCTGGACCATGATTTGTCTGTACCTCAAAATCTAAGACTGCTTGCCCCTATAAGGGCACTAAACTCAATTAATGAGTCACAATAAAACATTCTATTTCCAAGACTTAAGGGACACCAATAAGCGTTTCTCAGATGCAAAATAACCAGCCACAGACAAGATTAGTTTTTTAAAAAAGAATGCACTTGAATAATTGCTTTTTTGAGAGAACCAAAAGTTTAGGTCAGAGTCATTAAGGAGTTGCATTTCAGGACATTGAACTCCTTGTTTAACTCTAACTTGACTCTAATTGCTCAAAAATCTTACATATTGTTTATCTCAGTGTAATACATCCTTTCAAATTCTCTGTTGAGACTTTCTAAATATCAGAAACATCACCAAATGAGCACTCTAACTTTCAAGTAGTTTAAATGAGATGATTTTAAGTTTTTTCAATGGTGTACTATATTCTGCAATCTCAAAGCATGGGATGACTTTTACTAGTCTGCGTATGCTGTGTTGGTGTGTTGCTGGTGTCCTCATAGATAACAACAAAGCAAGAGAAGCTGAAATACTTGCAGCTTGCAGCATATTTCAGGTACATTTCTATTTTGATATCATATTCATTCAAGCAACAGTAGGTACAGTAATTTGCAGTTAGCCTAGCTAATATACCAGAAATTTTTCTAACAGAAAGTTAAATCAAGAAATATAAAATGTTAAGTCTCCAGTCAGGCAGGGATTTTGGTCTATTTATAAATATATCCCTAGCCTTTATGATAGCATTTCAGGAAATAAGAGCTAAATAAATATTGGTTGACTGAATGATTAAAGACATGAATAGAAATTTCAGATTGTTATGTTATATTTTTCTATAAGTTTCATTGGAATTTGAATCCATAATAATTTTAATTTGTTTTTATTGTCTATTGCCACTATACAATTCTGCCACACAAAATAATGCTATAGTCGCATTCTAAAAATTAAAACTTCGTAAAACCTCTTCTCACCTAAATCAATTCATCATGTCAGAAAATCTCGTAACTAAGGAAGATAATCAACTAAAATGATATTGAGAAACCAATTTATACTTCCAATCTTATTTATTAAAATTTTTATGTTCGTCATTTATTTCTCCCACTGGTTTTTTTTTCCTATTCATAAAACCACAGCTAATCAAAAACAGAAGCAAACAGATTGTCAGTTTAAATGGCCCACACCCTTTTGTAACTAAACATGTGAACTCACTTGAGATTTTTCAGCAATGTCAACCAACTCTGAGTACACTCAGATTCTAAAGAACAGCCATTTCTCAAGGTAATTTTCTAAAAAAGCAGAAGAATTACTGCTTTTCTGGAACTCTAGTAGAAATTATTTTGTGGTTGAAACTAGTTAAAGAATAGGAATATAGATATTTAAGGAGAATCAACTTAATTATTATTGTCAATCAGTCTTAAATGTATGATTAATACTAATTAGTTCAGTATTTTTGTTATATTACACACTGAGGTAATTAAACTGCTTTTAAACTGGGCCTGCCTATACATGCCTAGAAAGCAAACATATTTTAAAAATGATTTCTAATGTTAATTTTCAGAAAGATAAAAAGTTCTGAACTTAGAACAGAATTTTGAAAATTAAATTTTAAACTTTCTTTTCTAAATAAAGAATCCAAGACTTATTCTCACATGAAAATAAGGACATATGATTTAGGAAATGCCTGAGTTCCAAATCTATCGTAGAAAAACATAGCTTTACATAATAAATTTTCTTAAATTCCCTTAAGTTAATCATTTAGCTTGCCTAGGAATCTTTTTAAGAATATAATTCTCAGCTAAGCAGAGGAAGGGAATGGGAGAGAGGAAGGAAGAGGAAGGGAAGAATTTTGCCAAGATCTACCAAGCTGTAGTCCAGAAATTTGGATTGTTTTAAAAACTAATTTCTCCAGGTAATTATGATATGCAACCAAGTGTCAGAGTAAAATATTCTAGGTACTTAAGAGAATCCTACTATGACTCCCTATCCTCACTGTCATCCTGTCACATACTGCAAGAAGCAATTCTGTGTGAAAATTAAGCCAGTTAAGAAATCTGAAAAGTTTGGGTTGGTCTAACTTAAACTAGTTTACAAAGGATAGCCAAATTCACTCTATGGCTCATGGGCAGTCCAACCACATGATCTTTCATCATGCATAGCGACTGCAACATCATCAGAGTTGAATGGCCTCTAATCAGAGTTTACATTATAAAGAAAACCCACGGTAAGATTTTAAATATAGACCCAAATTTCAAGGCTTGATACTCTCAACTGCCAACTTTCCTCTGTGCTGCTTTGCTTCTTAAACACCAGCAGCTCTTTTTAGTGTACCACATTGGGAAAGATTTTGGGGATTTCTTAGTAATAAGAAGGTCCCTTAAACCACAATGAGATTCTAGCTGTGAAACATAGAAGCCAGCATATCATTTTGGTAGTCTGGGCTTTCCCAGAAATAAGAGTGTGAGATAAAGTTTTAAGTGCAGGTAATTGGGAAGTAAGCCCTTGAAACAAAAGTCAAGTATCAGGGAATGAAATTAAAAAGAGAAAACAGTCAATACAAGAGGTGTTCTTGAGTTGTTCATTGTAGTGAGCACCAAGCCCGAATTCTGCTGGGATATTCTCAGTAATAATAGAGAATATGTCTCTCTCACAAGAGGACGGAAGAGGAGGGCACTCTTTCAGCAGCACCCACCTGGCATTAATCAAGGATTTTCCAATCAAGTGTCTATTCCCTGGTACCCTAGTTTGTGCACATATGAGTGCTGTTACTTTCCACAAACACCATAATATCAGAGACCCAGCGATGACGGCAGAGGTGAGTTGTTCTCAGATTGCATGTGTGAAACTTGTTACTGTACAATGGCCTGATTAAAAGGTGGGCCAAGAAGATCAGCAATAGCACAGAAGTTTCTAATAACTGTGCACTGAAAGCTACTGCTCCCCAGTGGAGCTGATAGAGTTATGAGGCCCCAAGGAGAGTATACTTATTTACGCATTGAAATGCTTCCAGAATTCTCGGAGTTACCCAAAACAACTGAAGTTATGCTCCTTACATATTGCTACATTGGCAGGCTCTGAGTGAGGTTAATAACCTATTCCATAGAATTTTCCCTTGTGTTCCTACTAAGCATGGCTTTGCATTTCACCTATAACCAATAAAAGCTAATTAACCCACAAATATATGATATGCACTTAGCAAACAGACAAGGTATGCAAATTACATATCCCCTCCTGATGATCTTGGACAAAAGTCTCCTCTATGACTATCAACACCACCAGAGGAAACCTGGTGCTCTTAGAGTTGGCTCCTTGCTTCCCAGGGCATCCAATTAAACCAGAGGGGTGAGCACACTATTCTGAAGATTTGTGATTAATGGCACTTGTGGGAGGAATTTTCACAAAATTTATGCCTGACTTGTGATTATGTTACGTTGTTGGAGGATAATCACTGCTCCTTCTGCTTTCAAACATATTTCCTTGAGGTGATCTTGCTTCGCCTGATGAAACACCATTGTCACCACTTTGTACTTTGAAATTCAACTTTCCATTTAATTCCCAGGACCAGCTATATTGACCTACTTTCTAATTCTACTGTTTGGACATCATCTCTGACTAAAGATCACTCCCCTATAGTCATTGACTGTCTGCATTTGATCGGTTGTCCTGGGTGCTTCTATGCAAATCCTCTTTCTCTTAGCGTGGTTGTCCCTTTATTTCTCACAAAGCATGGGGTCAGCATCTGGAAACCTCTACCTTAGTCCTTTGCTGAGAGATTTGTTGTTACAGGAAATTGTACCTTGGAGTAAAATATATCTGTTGTATAAAGGGATTCAGTATTTCATTGAAATAGAAATGTTAGATTCACTTGTGCTTGTTCAGTTATTAATATGCTATATTACTGTTCAGGAGCTCATCAAATTGAGTCTTATCTAAAATAATATGAAAACAGAAAGAAATATTCACTTCATAACCTCTTCTAGTTTTGCAGTTCATATGGACACCTCACCCTTAATTCCATGATTTAATCATATTAAATCTCACTGCTTTTCTATTTTAAGATGCAGAAAGTTATACTGAGCCTTAAGAATAAAAGAGAGTATTTGAGCTGATATAACCGAACAATTAAGGATGTATTTGACTTCAGATATTACTTTACACCATGTTCAACTATAAGCAAACAGACAGTTCTGTCTATCTTTTTTGATTCGGCTTCCATGGTGTTTTATTCATTTTTGGCAGACTCCCACCTCCGCCCAGTGGCTGTAAGCTGAATATGACACCTCCAACCTCTGCCTGTTCTTGTCTAGAGAAGGAAAAATTTTTGAGCGCATTTCTGAGAATTTACAGCAAGAATCTTCATGAGCCTCACTGAGTCTGACTGGTATATGATTCATACTGGACACTATAAGTTGAATTATATTTCCCAAAATGTCATATGTTGAAGTTCTAGCTCCTGTGTGAATATTATCTTATTTGGAAATAGGATCATTGTGGTTATAATTTGTCAAGATGAGATCCTATGGGAGCAGGGTAGGTCCCTAAGGAAATATTGCTTAGTATCTTTAGGAAAAGGGGTCATTTGAAGATAGACCGAAATGAGAAATGCCATATATAAATTAAAGCAGAAGTCAGCATGAGGCACCAGAACCCAAAGAAAGTGAAACTTGCCTCTGAACTTCAGACAGTGGAAGAGAATTATAGAAAAGATTCTCCTTTAAAGCCTTCAAAGGGAACTAACTCCATTAACATTAGTACCTTGGAACTGTAATGCATTGAATTTCTGTTGCTTGGCTACCCAATTCCGTCCTTTGTAAGGACAATACCAGGAAACTAATACATGACCTCACCATTATGCAACGACAGCCGTAGGACAGGCAAAGGGAAAGGGTAATGTTCAAGGCTAAGTTTGAGCTGGAGGATGAGTGAAAGCTGTGTAGAATAAATTTCACCCCTAAATTACATAGTTCATGAACAATTTTTGGAATGCCAAGGTTTGCTTCCCGCTTTATCTGTGTGATAAATCTTTGTCCTCCTTTCGTCTTTCAATGACACCTGATATTCCCTTCTCTGAACAAAGCCAACTATTTACCACGCTGCAAAACACGTTGTTAATGGCCACGTTTTCCTTCTCAGGGGGGAGGTATATTTTGAATGGAACTCTTTGTGTTCCTTTCTCATCTCAGCTGTCTCCAGCAGCCACTGGAGGCCCAAACAGAAAAACATCCACAGGGGATCCACCTGCATAGGCTCTTTCCAGAGTCTCTGTTGTGGGGTTGAATTGCAGAGAGGCCTTCATTGAAATAACCACAGTGTGAAAGTTGGAGTTTTAGTCCTTATAGACACGGGAAGAGTGTGCTACAAGTCATACCTGGAGGCCACATGCAGAGGTTGGGGAGTGCAGGCAGGGGAGATGAAACTGAACCATTATCCATGCTTTTATGGAGTCCAGGGATTTATCCAAACAGATCTTCTGTGGGGTGTTTAGACTCATGGGGTTAAAGCAAGCAGGTACAGGTTCAGGAGGTCACACGTGACCGAGAAGGAGTGACTACCGCATGTCTGCAGTCCCTGAAAGGAGTGAGGACTAGCTGGGCCAGTCAAGCACATGGCATCTAGGGGTCATCAGGGAGCAATTGTGAGACAGACAGCTGGATCTTCCACAGTGAAGAACTGGGGGGAGGAGTGCAGTACTTAAAACTGACAAAGGCCTCTGAGCCCTGCTTCTGGTGTGAGAAAATCCAATTTTCATTTGAAATGAACAGTGGGACAACAAAATTACAAGCATTTCCCACAAGGCATTAATGGAAGGCAATGATAAAACAAGACCCCTGGTTACAATTATATTTCAGCAATCACAGTACTTGATCAAAAAGTTCTATTTGCTGTTTATAATGAGATAGTTTGCTATATTAAATATACCAATGCAGCAAATGGAATGTCTGTAGAAACCGTGTAGTAGCTGACATTGGGAATGAATGTGCAAAGTAGTTCTCAGGTGGAGACAAATTCTGTGCAGTACTAGTATGTGTGACACATAGAATTGCACTTGAGAGAAGAGTTGAAGTCACTGATATTAATGTGCACGTTGTGATAACAAAGGTTGAGTATATGGATTCATGAAACACACCATTAACATTGTCTTTGTTCTCATATTTAACTCTATAGGGTCTACTAATTTACAATTAAATTAAAAAATCTACAAGGACTAATGAGCTAATAATTGCAAAGAACTCCAAGCAGGGATAAAAGGCACCAAGGGAGGGTAAACCTCTATTTGTGAAAATCAAAACATCTGAGACTTTAATTACATCTCTTACTAAAACTGACTGGTAATCAGCAATGGGGACTCGCTCATTAATACTTTGTGATGGGATTTCTAACGAACGTATCGAAAACCATTTTACTGATCAAATTTGAATATACTTGAAAGCAAGAATTTCCTGATAATTCTGTCCCACCAGAGTAGTTCTTCTGTTTTCATTGAAGTCAATGGAGTCTAGTTAGTTTCATAGTATAAAAAGCCTCTGCATTGTCAGAATTTTCATTTCAGCTATTTTTGAGGAGAAGGTATGTTCCTGGGGTGGTATCTCTAGGAGACAAGGAGAAGGACAAAGAATAAAAGAATCTTTTCATCTCTGTTATAGATGCAGAACAAGACTCAGTATACTGTAGAGCCAGACACCTGACTTTCCATGTTTTAGAACCCTGAAGTTCCCAACAAAGCTGGGAAGAAAGCACCAAAGTTTCTCCAGGGGTAATATTTGTCAACCAGATGTTCTGGATATCTCTGCAGGCTTACATGTATTGCATGTATTTATATAACTGCATACATTATATATGTGTGTGTGTGTGTGTGTATAGTATGCCCATATACATATATATCTACATATATGTGCATATAAAACATCTAATTTGAAAAATTTCAAACCTACAGAAAAAAAGATGTAGTACAATGAATATCCTTATATCACTCACTTTAATTTCACCAGGTATATTTTGATCTATTTTTATAAAAGTCTAAATCAAATATATACAGTATTTCTGTTTATACTTTATATTTACTTTGGAAATAACCAATTGTTACACATCAGAAGTGAAAATGTAGATGATGGTGACTTATTTCAATTGACTGATATGTATATTCTGAAACAATGTCATGTATTACTTGTATGGATGAAAGAAGTCCAAGCAAAACATCTCAGAATGTCATTCTTTCTGTATTATTCATAAACAGTTTCATTAGGGAGCTAGCCAAGGTTAAATAAACAGCATGTTATACATTTTAATCTATGTGTAAAGTTAAGATTTGTGCTCAACTGTGAGTGATAGTGTGAAAAATGGTAAAAACAAGAGGTTTTCATTTTCTTCTGCACAGAGGTGATTGGAAGTAGGAAGTGCAAGGCTAGTGCCCTGCCCCCACAAAATCACACAATGCTTTGGCCGCCCCCATCCTTTCCCGTTATCCCTATGTATTCAAGATCAGACTGTCTTATGTCATATTTTCAGTTCAGTGCAAAAGAATGAAGTACCATCTGGCAGTAAAGTTTGTTTCTTTACAAGGTTTTTCTTTGTTTTTACTTTGTGGTATATCTCAGTGCTTGGAACTGAGCTCTGTAGGCATCTCGGTGTGTAAGGAAAGTTGGGCACAATGCCTCCTCCAATAAAACTAAATATGAAACGCATTATTTTATGTACCACTAAGAAAGAATTAAAACGTTCCTTTGGCTAACACCATTGCATGATTTTTTCTCTTTACTTATTTTATAAACATTGAAAGAGAAATTTTAGGTTTTCTTTTTAGTTTTTTTTTTTTTATTTTATAAACATTGAAAGAGAAATTTTAGGTTTTCTTTTTAGTTTTTTTTTTTAGATTTTTCTTTTACACAAAGAATACTATATCATCCTTTCCTATGGCTAGGACATTGCACATATCCTTTTATTTCAATGGTAAATTATAGCAGTCTTTTAAAAATTAAGGTTCTAACAGTCTTTTTGAGGAAATAAAAGCATCTAAATTCAAGGTGACTGGCACCAATTATAGTTCAGTTGGTGTGATGACAATATTAATAGCACTGACCAAACTGATACAACATAAAGTGGTGACAGTTATGTCATGATGCCTCTTGACCAAAAGGGGGTGGCAAGCCACCAATAATGGCAAGAGCAAGAAGCAAAATCAAGTTTACCCTGGAACTTCTCGGTATGACACCTAAGAATTAGCACCTACACTGCTTTTGGGTAATACAAATTGAACCAGGAATACTTGTGTCTGTGTTGCAGAAGCTTTAAATGCAGTTTGGATTCTTAAAAAACCGTGGTGTTGTCTTTTAATATGGAACTATTTGAGAATTAAATATAATTATACAAAATGAGAGTCTAGAAATAGCATTTTAGATTTCATAAAGAGAATTGGACAAAATAGGGAATGTACCAGGCCCTAAGTAAATAAAAGAAGAATGAATTAGAGGATAGAATAGAAGATATAGTTTCTCTATGCAACTTTGGAGGTGATAAAAGCACTGAAAACAAAGCATACCCAAGCACTGAAATTGCATCCCTGAACATGTAAGGGATACAAAATTCACTGAGAGTTAGGGGCACGGAGGCTGAAAGGATGATGATTATCTCAGACCTCTTCTGTGCTCTTGTACGATTTTCATCAACATAATTAAAGTTACCAGCTCCACCACCTTCACAAAATATCCCATATAGAGCAGGGTTCAAAAGTTTTTTATCACATTAAATTAGAAAATTGATTTTTTATTGGAATGAGGAATAGAAGAATGCATCAGGGTGTTCGTGAGCATTATTTTCAGCAAAATAAGTTAAATACAGGTTATACTTAGGGATATTTATTTGTTTACTTATTCGGTAGGGAGTCATATTCAGGCGGGAGCCAAAAAGGAGGAGTCAAACATGTTTATCAAAGCTAAAGAAATTGGCCTAAGTATTATATGCTGAAAGGACACTTTCGTTTTCTCTCTCCTTACAAGACGACTACAGGGTATATTCTCAGTGAAGGAGTGGATTGTGAATTCACACCGCATGTTATTTAGGCTCATTTGTATGCCCGTGTTATCCGGGTCTTCTTGAATGTGCAACTGTGGGAAGATAACAGGAGAAACTGGTGGCGTGTCAAGAGAGGCGTGCACTCGACGACGGAGCTTTTTGGGTTCTGCTCCAGATCTAAAAAATCAACATTTCTGCAGTTTTGACGCCAGGGCTTGTAATTTGAAACTCTGCCAGTGTGATTTGATTTGCAGCTATGTTTAGGATTCTCCAGACTGGATCATTTCAGCAGTTCTTTCAACTCTCAAATTGTAGATTTTAACACATTCATCATGGATTCAACAAACCTAGTGGTTTTTCACTGGCAGCTGGCAGTTCTGCTAGCTCTTACCTCTGTAAAATATGGAAGAGAATGAAAAATGCACAAATCCACAGAGAGGCTCAGATTTAGGAAGCTCTGGAGCCAACTAAAGTCCCCAGAGATGCGGAGCCTGAAGGATTCTCAGAAGCATGAGAGGAGAGTGAGAGTGCTCCGATCTTATAACGTTAATATTTCCACATGATATCTCCACTTCCTTGCCCATGTGTTTTTCCATAACCTGGTAACTCTTCAGCCACTGCAATCATAATGGTTTCTTCACCATTGGATGAAGGTTGGTCTGGCTACATCGAACTGTTCCCATGGAAGAACAAAATTACTAAACCATAAAGACTATGCTTTCTTAAAAAATATATATATATATATATTTATTTATTTTATTTTTGAGACAGGATCTCACTATGTAGTCCAGGCTGGCCTTGAACTCATTATGTAGCCCAGGCTGAGCTCAAACTTACGGTGATCCTCCTGCCTCAGCTCTCTGAGTGCTGGGATTACAAGTGTGTGTCACCATACCAGGCTAGACTAGGATCTTTTGGTACTCAGCCCACATGGCCTGCAAGGAAACTTTCTGCCAGAAGAGTTAGAGTGGTGGGTTTTATAATTGAGAGTCACATCAGGAGAACTCAATGAATGAATGAATATATATATATATATATGTATGCCTTTAAGTGATAGTAAAGTCAGACATACTTCTGGCAGTCTTTGGAACCATCATATAATAAAACAAACATGGTAGAGTATTTCCTCCAAATTAGGAGGAACAAAACACTGAAACATCAGGTATTCGTGAATATATGCAGTTGTAGCTACACGAAAGGTAATGAAAGAACATTGTGCACTTGTCAAGAATTTTCCAACAAAGAAACTACAAATATGCCATGTAGCTTCTTGAAGCTCAAAAGACCTCTATAGATATAATAATTTCTGAAGAATAAGCAGGAAGTGGCCTGGAGGAAAATCAGGCACAGGATTCTGGAAGATTAAGAATTTGAGACTCGGGGCTGGGGATTTAGCTCAGCGGCAAAAGCGCCTGCCTGGCAAGCGCAAGGTCGTGAGTTCGGTTCCCGGTACCGGAGAAAAACCAAAAAACAACAACAACAAAAAGAATTTGAGACTCTTGAGTAAATAAGACACATTACAGCAAGATATGAAAAATAATGTAAAGTCTTCTTAACTGGAATATTGAAAAAAATCACCTCATGGAGAAAAAATAGAGTGAGATGTTGCTTCTTTTTTCAACATTCCTCCCTGAAAAAAGATTATATTTCATATTTCATTAATATTTTGCTTTCTATGTTACTTCTTTTGCCCAAAAATAAATGGAGATAAAAGTGAGGATTGCCATTTCAATCAAAAGTTTTAAGAACAAGCATGCAGTCCACTATGCATGCATTTTCTTTTCTTGTGCTCAGATTGGATTTGCTCCTTCCATTTGATTCTCAGAATATAACTCTGAAACACAGCCACAGCCAATTTCATGGCTTGTATGATGAGTGAGGGAAAATTGCTGTTACTACATGTCACTGAAATTTGGGGGATGTTTGTTTGGGTTACAAAACCTCACTTAAGATAACTGAAACAAAATGTTTTGTATGTTGATCTAAGAGATGGATTTAACCCAGAAATTTGAAAGGATCACTGAAGTTTTTTAAACTAACTAGCAAAATGAATAGATGCCTCTGTTAAAACTGATGGATAAAGCATAGACTGGAGGCTACTTCTACTACTTGTAAGGTCTAAATATGCTTGCACAATAAATGGTAGTATACTGTACATTACTATGTTTCTCATCTAAAAAATACAGTAAATTACTTAGTGAACAAGTTAGCATATATATATCACACATTCTCATGATTTAGCATTATACCAATTGCTCTATTGCACTACTTTTATTTTTAAACTAGTGCATCTTAATATTAGAGAGTCAAGATGAATTAACAATAATTGTTACTTTTCTCAAATCTGTTTTAACTTTAAGATCACAGGAAGTTCTGTGTTCCTAAGGTGTCAGGTTAAAAATTTGCTCTTCTGGTGACTATTGTATGACCATGGTTTTAAGTGGTATCACTCATTTGAAAGGTAGCACTTGTCTTATGCCTCTTGTTACTATACTAATCTGTTCAGGTTCCTGATGGAAAACAAACACAAGCTGTTTTCTCAAAAAGTAGTATTGACACTCTCAGTTATCTATTAAGGTAATTACCTTAATAGATATTGAAAACAAATAATAGAGACATATAGAAAAGTTCACTTAAATATATTGCATGTATAAATACTGATTGAGATACTCAGATCAAACTATAGAACAATTGCCTAGCTGTTTCCAATAGAACAGTTGCCTAGCTGTTCCCAAAATCCTGGCTATTTAGCAGTTTTATCAATCAAATGTTTGATTATCTTGTGAAAGTTTTCAGTTGTTCTGAACATATTTTATTTGAAAAATGACGTTACCAAAATCAAGAGTAAAGTCCATTCTAACTAAGTAGAGGAAAGGTCTTTTAAAATCAGGCTGACTGTCTAGTTTCATTAGATTTACCAAATGAGTCTGTAGTGCTTCCCTTCACTCTTTTAAACTGCTCTTAAAGGCATAACAAGATTTTCACCTCAAACTAAAGCAGTCTAAAAGGAAATTTCCCAAATTGCAAAATAGGTTCTCAGGAAGTGAGATGCTTCTACAACTGGTATTTGGTGCATACATTCTGAAATGCAAAGGTCTGAATAAACTTTCATCTAACTTACAAAGGCATCTTTAACTTCTTCAGGGATAGTTCCTTGTGCATTTTCCTGCAAGCATGTCCTTAATGATTGCAAAACATAAACTAATTCCTGTATCTTGTAGACTAAATGCAAGCTAGTTTAATGCTAAATCATGAGAATGTATGATATATATATGCTAACTTGTTCACTAAGTAATTTACTGTATTTTTTAGATGAGAAACATAGTAATGTACAGAATACTACCATTTGTTGGATATATGTCTGGGAAAGATGACTAAAGCTTTCTTCTCTAAAGATAAAGATAATCCAATGTGGAAATCATTAGTAGCAGCTGAAACAGGACTGGTGTTCCTAGTTTATTCTGTTTTGAGCCTTGGATTACCTGACCCATAAAATGATTCTGAAAAAGGTTTAAAAACAATATAGAGAATAGTTTAAGAGATAGCTGGTGCTAAAACATGGGAAGGCACTAAGCAAATATCACAAAAGGCTGCTGATAAAAACAAATACGTTCAGAAAGACAGGTAGAAGGGCAGGAGGTAGCTCCTAGGGTAGAAGAAATCAAAGCACTGCTAAAGAAAGGAGCAGAGGTGACTCGGCAGAGGCAAGTTAATAAGACAAAAAGCAATGATGACCTAGAAGGCTCAGTGTGCAGAAACCTTTAGTGAAAAAAACAAATGAAGATATTTCTCAAAGGCAACAATATTCAGAGACTCAAATATCTTCAGCATCTCTGTAGTCACAATATAATTGTATGTGTGTGTCTGAAACCAGAAAATAATTTCTTTTCAAACATATCTAAATCTGGAAACAGTGGCTTATCAGAGGAGAGGAAGGAAAAAAGGAAGAAGAGAAGAGGAGAGGAGAGCAAACGGGGGAGAGGAAATGAAATAGGGGTGACGAGGCACGAGGCTCCAGGATGAAGATGAATGCCACACATTAAAGAAAGGAAAAAAATGTGCCTTCTTTTAAAGTTCACTGGGGCTGAGGATTTAGCTCAGCAGCACAGCACCTGCCTGGCAAGCACAGGGTTTTGAGTTCAATTCTTGGCACCGGAAGAAAAAAGCAAATAAATTTCACTATTTTTATTTTTGGGAAATTACCATAGTTCATTAATTTATATTCCTTTCATTCATTCTGTCACTGAGACATCTTTCTGTGATTTCGTAGTAATGTATTAATTTCCCTCCACCAATAAATATTTAAACCAAGTTCTATTTTTAGCAACAAACCAGGGTGAAAAAAAGCCTGACCTATATATCCACAGAGCAACTAATGAGTCACAGAATGTGTTCGCATTTAACTTGTTTCTCTGAAAGAAAGAAAGTTTCAGTTAATGTTCATAGCAGTAAGGAAAGAGAATTTCCTTTTCTCCACATCTTTAGGGATATTTGGTACTGTATTTTCTGTTGTAAAATAGTGTTTATTCTACATATTTCTTACTGATCTGCGAAGACTGTGTTTGACCTACAAGGATTAAGGGAGGCAATATAGGCAGCAGACAAAGGGAGAGAGAGAGAGATATGAGAGAGAGAGATTTTGGATATATGTCTTACAAACACATCCTCCCAGGGGTGTTTGTTACCTTTATTTGCTCTATATTCTCTAATTTCATTATCTGTGCTGCATTCTGAATGAATAAGTTATGTGTAGATTTTAATCTCTAAATGGTTTGTGTCTATTCTTTTGAATATCACATAGAATTTTTTTCATTAGCGTAAAATTTAGTTTTTAATTTTACTAAATTTGTACATTTCTCTACTAGATTTTCTTTGGTTATTTTCAAATCCACATGTTTTAGTATTTTCCTGTTTTTATGGCTCATTTTCACTTTTTAAATTTTTAATTTGATGACAAATTTTTCATTTTAGTTGTGTTTCTTTTTACCATTCCTCATGAATCTTTGCTTTGTGGTGCGTACCCTGTGATTATGGGTTCATCTTTATTTTGGTTTTATTGTTTCTTTCACCTATTGGAGTCTTGTTTTCTCTAGGTTTAGAGAGTGTCTGTAAGTTGTACTATAATATTACTTGGAACTGTGTTTTGTTGGAACTTGAAAGTTTTAGTAGGGTTTGGCCATTTTTTTCACCTAAAATTTATGACTTTGATTTCTCCTGCCATACTTACACTCCTTGTATAATAAAGCTTTGTATATAGACTTTCTACAGATCCTAGAAGGTAGGTTGCACTTATAGAAAGGGTTTCAGTGGAGATAATTTTTCACTGAGTGCTGTGAGTCTCCACTCCTAGGAGAAGGATGGCTGGTGTTCGTCACTCATCTGAAGCCCACTGATAGCAGCTTCAAGCAATCACTGAGACTTATATGACCACAGGAATTTTCAGGACATAGTGGGTTTGCATATGACTTGAGAAATCTGAAAAGAAACAGGCTGTCAAAACTGACCCACAACATCAGAGTGGAGAGATTCAGTTAGGAAGCAAGTTTACTGCTGTTGACATTAAAGTCTAAGGAGTGGGTTTCACTGCACCAGATACTGATGGTGCTATCAAAATATGTGTTAGGAGCAGCTCTAAGCATTCATCTCCTGGGCAGAAACTTCATATGAAAGGAATCTATATATAAGAAGCCCTCAGATGTTGGTAAACTTCCTAAACAGCTTTCTAACTCAGCACATGATAATTCAAAGAAAATGAGAAGTAGTTCTTATTCTACTATCTTGGGGAATGTGATAAACAACTTAGAATACAGCCAGTCAAGAAAAGCACAGTCTGTTCTGTTGTGGCACCCTCTTTTATCTTGCTTCCTCTGCACATGAAACTTAGACATGTCAAAAACTTTGGTCAGCAGTATGAAAGAAAAAAGATAAAAGTTTTAAATTAGGAAAATGAAGAGGTAGGCATAACCATGATGCCCCTGAACACTGCCATCCCAAAATCAGGCCAAGTTACAGATAAGAAGACATTGTGATCCTGCCCGATGCTTTCAAGTTGAATAAGGACCTGATTATTATTTCTCCACTAATTTCATTTTGCCACGATGTATTATAAAGAAATGAGATAAAGTTTTAAAATATTACAATGAATAATCAAATACCTAGCACCTAGATTCAACATGTGGCTCCCAAGTTTGCCCTGAGCATTGGCATTTAGCCAGCAGATGGAAGAGTGAAGAGGGGAATAGATCTTTGCAAAAGAGGAGAGCACCAAGAGATGAAGGGAACAGTTAATGCTTAATATTTTGATCAATTTTGTATGCCTATATCTGGTAATCTGAACAACTACTTTGAAGATAGCAATATGCAATATAACAACCATTTTTTTATTTGTTATCGTCTTATTTTGAAATTCTGCATCATTTTTAATATTTTTAAAAATTTTCATTCACCTTAAAATTTAAAAAAATTGATGGAGAGAGGAGGGAAAGGGAAAGAAAACTTAATTAAGATGTGTTATACATATGTACCAATTCCTCACAAGGCATATAATCTTTGTCTACAGCAAACAATACTAATAAAAAATAAAAACTGAAACAACAAGAGTGGAGGATATCTTGGCATAATGCTTCAGCACTGGAAGTGGAGTATGTAAACTTTGCTCACATTTCATTGGTAAGAATGCATTCACGTAGCGCTATCTTGTGGCAGTGAGACTATAAAATGTAATAGACTCAGCAACAATTCTAGACTATAGGAGTATGACTTTATACTATTCACATGGCTGCCTCATCACAATTTTTTGATAGTACTATTTCATGCATTTAAAACATATTTGTATGTAGGATATGAGTTAATAATATAGAAATTTAAAGTTTTGATTATTTCCTGTTATTCAATGTGTCATGAACTGAGACTCTTCGGGCTATGAGGACAAGGTGACTGAAGTTTTTGTATTGAATGAGAAATTAGAAAAGCCCTAAGCATAAATTTGGAAATTAAATGAGAGACACAAAATTAACCTCACAAATACAGTCTCAAAAGGTAATAGAGAAAGAGGAAAATAATTTTTTTTCTAATGTCCCTGATCACCCATACTTGTCTGTACCTTAACATTTTTTTTAAAACTGTGCAATCCTTGGTTTTAAATTTAGCATGTCTCTTTTTCTTCTCTAGTGATTCTACATTCAGAATAATTAAAAGGAACAAATCCACATGCAACCATCTCCACTAATTGAAAGACTTTTTTATGTGCGGTAATAAAATGCAAAGATAAAAGGCAAGATCTAATCAGGAAAAAGTCATCCATGTAGGATGTACTGTTTGGTCTTTAATTCAAGTGTTTGGTAGTTAGGTGTTTAACTCTTTTGTGTGTGTGTTGTTTGAGTTAAATGATATTTAATTCTCCTCTCCATAAGAGCTCTATCATATTTAGGACATATCTACTCACAATATACCCTGTGTGCCTGGAAATTTGTGTTGTAAAACTAGCCTAACAATCTGATAAATTCTGTAACAAAACATGTATTACCATCACCATTTTCAAGATATTTTTAGGGCTTTAAAATTCAGTTATTCTGATAAAAAGAATTCCATATTTAAAACCTATGTTTATATTTTATTGTAACATTTGTAAAACATTGTGTCTTAGCTACTTTCTTATTGTTAGAACAAAATACCTGACACCCACAAGTTAAAGGAGGAAAGGTTTATTTTAGCTCACTGTTTGTAGAGGTTTTAGTTCTTAGTTGAATGGCTCCAAAGCAGGGCAGCAGGGCAGAGGGGCACTGAAGAAGAGAAATAGGGCATGGTATGGCAAGCTGGAAGCAGCACAGCAGTAGTGAGACTTCCTCTCTCTTTTATTCCATCCAAGCTACAAGCCTATTAGTTGGTGTCACCTACAACCAGGGGTGGGCCTTCCCATTATCCATACCCAGAACTATACTAAAACAATCAGTGGACTAATTTAGTTCATATACCCTTAATCCATATTTGCACACCCTAGATCCAGCCACCTATGAGCACATGAGTCTTGCGGGGAAGACATCTAGATATAAGTCACAACACACTGATTGTCCTGAAGACAGAAAAATATATGCTTAAATTATACCGAAAAGAATTAAGTTAGAGACTTAAGCCTTCAAAACTATTCAACTATAGAATCACTACAGAGACTTGCAAAGCCTTATTTGGCAATAAGATATGCACTGTCCAGACACAACTCTCAAGTTCCATTTTAAATTCCACGAAGTAAGAATAAGAATTATACCTTGTATTATATTCTTTATTCCTGTTGGGATTAATTAGAGTAAAGTTTTGATTCCCAAAAATGTGATGTAGGGAAATAGTCATATGAAGAATAATCACTGTAGTAAATACATAAAGTCATAAACTTTAAATTTGCCTTTAAAGAAATTGATAGTACATGATAATATTTACAAATATTCCCTTTAATAATAGATTGTGAAGTTATTTTCACCATTCAATACCATTTCTCACACATGCAATGGCCTTCCTTTCTAGAAATAGCCTTTCATGGATAAGTTTTAGATTTAAGTAGAAGTGTTTTTCTGCCTTATTCTTTTCTCTCTTGAATCTAAATAATTAATTGATCAAAGTATAAACAACTGCCCTAAATTTCTCTAATTTTCCCCCTTGGAAAAATCTTGGAGTCTGAAACTTTGAAGCAGAATAGATGGGAACTATGTAAGGTAGCATCTGACATGACTTCCAGTGATCTTCATTCTGGGATTCATGCTATTGCATAATAACTTCCTGAAGTATGGACTGGACCTAGTGATTTGCTACTAATGAATAGAACAGCCCAAGAGATAGCACACGACATTTAAAAAACTGCAGATGTCATGGCAGAAAACTTCAATGGCAGGTAAAAAAGAATTTTATGTACAGAGAAATGAAGTGTATAGAACTCCAACTAGCCAGGATAAAAAAAAAATCTATGTAAAGGCATATCATAGTCAGGATTTTAGAAATTCAGCCCAAGAATAGAAAATTAAAGGCTATTAGAGAAAAGAAGCAAATCACCTATAAAAGAAAGCCCATCAGAGTCACAGCTGACTTCTCAACACAAACATTTAAGTCAAGGTGAGCTTGGAGTGAAATATCTAAAGCTCTAAAAGAAAACAACATCCAACCAACATTGCTAAACCTCACAAAAGTACCTTTTAAAATTGATAAATAAGACACTTCCATACAAAGAACACCTGAGGAAATAATTCATGACCACCAATTAGGACTGCAAAGTGTTCTGAAGGACATTCCAGACAGAGATAACCAAGACTACAACTCCATGAACCCCAAAAGAATCTAACAGACAAGGCAAACAAGTAAACAGAGCAGAAAAAAAGGAGCCACTATCAGGAAAATAACATGACAAGGATAAATCAGTACATATCAGTTAAAACTGTCAAAGTTAATGGTCTCAATTCACCAATAAAAACAAACAGATTGGCAAAATGGATCAAGAGGCAAGATCCAACAATGCACTGCATACAAGAAACATATTTAATTTTAAAATATTCAAGGGGCTGGGGATTTAGCTCAGCAGCAAAAGCGCCCGGCTGGCAAGCGCAAGGTCGTGAGTTCGGTTCCCGGTACCGGAGAATAACCAAAAAAAAAAATATTCAAAGAACAAAAGCCAAAGGATGGAAAATAATACTCCATGTGACAGGAACCTAGAAAAAGCAGAGGTAGTTATTCTTTTTACAGGCAAAGTGGATTTTAAGCTAAGACTGGTTAAGAGGGACAAAGAAGGTCCTTACATCCTTGTAAAGGAGCAATCCAAGAGGAAGGACTAACAATCATAAATATATATATACAAAAAATACCAGTGCATACAGCTATATAAAACAAATACTAATAGACATGAAAAATCAAATAAGCACTAATACAATTGCACTGGGGGAGCTCAATGCCCCACTGTCACAGACAGCTCAACTAGACAAAAAAATCAACAATTAAATATTAGAATTGAACCAAAGTTTTGAACATGGACTTACTATATTTCTACAGAGTGTTCTACTACACAACATCAGAACACACATTCTTCTCAGCTGCACAGACCACATACTACCTCATAGAATGTACTTTAGTAAATGCAAAGAAATTGAAATTATCTCATGCATATTATCAGATCATAGTGCAATGAAATTGGAAATCAATGACAAAAGAAAGCACAAGAACTTTATAATTGACTGGAAATTAAATACCAATCTCATGAACAACCAGTAGATAGCAAATAAGAGTAAAAAAGAAATTAGAAAGTTTCTACAACTAAATGATAGCACCAGTAAAACATATTGGAACTTATGGGACACAATGAAAGCAGTACTAGAAAGGAAATTTAGAGCAGTGAATTCTCACATCAGGAAAATAGAGCAAACTCAAATAAGCAATTTAATGTTGAACTTCAAGCTTCTAGAAAAGGAAGAGCAAGTCAAGCTCAAAGCTCATATGAAGGAGGAAATTATAAAGATCAGAGCAGAAATTAATGGAATGGAGAATAAGACAGCAACACAGAGAATCAAATTATTGAAGAGATGGCTCTTTGAAAGATTAAAAAAAAACTGACAAACCCTTAGCCAACCTTATCAAATCAGGAAAGAAAAATTCAAATCCATGTAATTAGGAATGAAAAGGGTTAAATCAGAACAGACCCTGCAGAAATCCAAAGATCACCTATACTTACTTTAAGAACTTATATTATGATAAGATAGAAAAATGCAGAAGAAATGGACAGATTCCTACATATATATGAACTACTAAAGCTGAATCCAGAAAGTATGAAAATCTAAGGAAACCAATATCAATGAAATGGAAGGTGTAATGTAAAACCTACTATCAAATAAAAGCCCAGGTTCTGATGGATTCACTGCTGAATTCTACAAAAATTCAGAAAAGACTTAGTACTGCTACTTCTCAGACTATTTAATGAAGTTGAAAGAGAAGCAGCTCTCTCAACTTTATTCCTGGGAGCAAACATTATCCTGATACCAAAACCAAAGAAGGAACCAACTAAGAAAGAGAACCACAGGACAATCTCACTAATGAACATAGATACAAAAATCGCCAATAAGATACTGGCAAATAGAATGCAGCAAGTCACCAAGAAGACTGTACACCATGATCAAGTAGGATTCATCCCAAGGATCCAGGGATGGTTCAACATATACAAATCAATAAATGTAATGTACCATATTAACATAGCCAAAGACAAAAGATATGTGATCATCTTAATAGATGCAGAAAAAGCATTTGACAAAGTTCAACAACCATTCATGATAAAAACTTTATAGAAAATTAGAATAGCTGGTCTTAATCTCAATCTAATAAAACCATCTATGACAAACCAACAGCCAACATCATAATATATGGAAGAAAACCCAAAGCTTTCACTCTAAAATCAGAAACAAGAAAACGATGTCCACTGTCACCACTTTTATTCAATATAGTTCTGGAAATATTAGCCACAGCAATAAGATAAGAGAAAGAAATAAAGGAATAAGGACAGAAAAGGAAGCAGTGAAATTTTCATTATTTACAGGATACTCTACATAAGAGACCACAAAAGTCCCCCAAAATACCTCCAGATTTAATAGTTTCAGCAGTGTAGCAGGAAACAAAGTCAGCCCTCAAAAATCAATAACATTCTTGTATACAAACAACAAAATCACTGAGAGAGAAATTAGGAAAACATCTTTCATAATAGCATCAAAAAAAATGAAGTACCTAGGAATCAATCTAACAAAGGATGTAAAAGACCTCTGCCTTGAAAACTATAGTACTTTGCAAAAGGAGATTGAAGAGGATATCAGAAGATGGAAAGATATCTCTTGTTTTTGGGTAGGAAGAGACAGTATAGTGAAAATGGCCATACTTCCAAAATTATTATACATATTTAATGTAATTTTGATCAAAATTCCAATAGCTTATCTCACAGAATTAGAGAAAACAACCCCAAAATTCATATGAAAGCAGAAGAGACCTAGAATAACAAAGGAAATTCTGGGCAACAAAAGCAAGGCAGGATGCATTATAATCCCAAAGTTCAAATTATACTACAAAGATACTGGGATAAAAACAGAATGATACTGGTGGGAAGCAGACCCAAGAATCCATGGAACAGATTAGAAGATGCAGAAGCAACTCCAGACATACTTAGTCACCTTACCTTTAACAAAGGTGCCAAACACATTCACTGGAAGAAAGATAACCTCTTTAATAAATGGTGTTGGAAAAACTGGCTCTCAATATGCCAAAGATTAAAATTAGATTCATATCTTTCACCATGCACTAAAGAGGAAATGGATTGAAGACCTAAATATTAAAACAGAAGCATTAATTTGCTGGATGATTAAATAGGTAGAACTCTTGAAGATATTGGTGTAGACTTTATGAGCAAAACCCCCAGTTGCACAGAAACTATCACAAAGAATTAACAACTGGGTTCTCCTCTTGTTAAAAAACTTAAACACAGCAAAAGAAACCACCAACAAAGTGAAGAAACAACCCAAAGTGTGGGAAGAAACTGTTGCTAGCTGTTTCTCAAAGGATTATTATCTAGAATAAAGAACTGAAAAAAATCAGATACAATTTTGAAGACCTAATCCAGAAATGGGCATCTGGGGGTTGGGGATTTAGCTCAGCAGCACAGCGCCTGCCTGGCAAGTGCAAGGTCGTGAGTTCAGTTCCTGGTACGGGGAAAAAAAACCCAAAAAGGAAAAACAAAAATGGGTATCTGAAATGAATGCATACTTCTCACATGAAGAAATACAAATGGCAAATAAATATATGAAATGTGTTCAGCATCATTGGTAATTCATGAAATGTAAATTGAGGTAACTCTGAGATTCCATCTCACCCTATAAGGAAAGGCTCTTATCAAGAAATCAAACAATAATAAAAGTTGGTAGGGCTGCAGGGAAAGAAGAACCCTTCTCCACTGTTGATGGGAGTGTAGACTGGTGCTACTGTCTAAATCAGTGTGGAGCTTCCTCAGAAAACTAGGAATAGAGGTCCCATTTGACCCACCTATTCCCCTTCTTGGTATCTTCACAAAAGAATTGAAAGCATCAGACCAGAGTGATATATGCACACACATGTTTATAGCAACACAGTTTGTAAAAGCTAAATCTTGGAAAGAGTCCAAATGCCCATCAACTGGTGAATGGATAAAGAAGATGTGGTTTATTTTTTTAATACAATGGATTACTACTCTTCCATAAAGAAGGATAAGTTTGAGACATTTCAAGGTAAAAGGATGCACCTTGAGACCATAATCTTAAGTGAAATAAATCAGACATATGTGTAAATACTGCATTATTTCTCTGGTGTAAGAAACCAAATTGTAAATAAGGACCAAATGTATAATAGATATTGTGAAATAGGAAGTAAATGTTCAAAGGGAAAGGGAACAAAGGAGGAGGGAGGAGAGAGGAGGAAAGGAAGGAAGGGAAAAGTAGAAGAAGAAAAGAAAGAAAAAATGGTAACAAAGCTTTTGTAAATAAGGAGGGCAAGAGGGGTTGAAGGGATGGTAGGGGAGTGTGAACAAAAAGAATCAAGTTATATCATGAACAGGTACAAATTCCCTATGATGAATGTGATCGTTATGTATACCTAAGAAGTACCAATAAAAATCATTTTCTTTGAAAAAAATGATTGAATAAAATCACTACTTCCTATTTTACTACTGCATGAGCATGTAATTTGCTTTGGCTTTTTGGTTTTTTTTCTTTTTTTTT
Organism: Chinchilla lanigera; assembly: GCF_000276665.1. Taxonomy (NCBI): domain Eukaryota; kingdom Metazoa; phylum Chordata; class Mammalia; order Rodentia; family Chinchillidae; genus Chinchilla; species Chinchilla lanigera. The sequence continues at coordinate 22,046,981 of NW_004955419.1, read as the reverse complement.
GGTACCAAGAATCGAGCTCACAACCTCGCCCTTGCCAGGCAAGCGCTTGCACCGCTGAGCTATATCCCTGGCCCTGAGCATGTAATTTGATTTTAGCAACGAATTAAGTAAACTTGTGCCAATAGAGCCGCAAGTCATTCGTATGACAAACCTAGAGATGTAGTTCACGAATTCTCATGACACCTGCATTTTTACCTTATATTTTGGTAACATATACTTTTAAAATTGGCTTCACTTTTGTGTTACAATTCTGTCCCTGTGACAATACCTAGAAAAATAATTTACAGAAGAAAAGTTTGAGCTCACAATTCCTGAGGCTTCAGTCTATGGTAAACTGGCTCCATTAAAAAAAGAATGTGTCAAAGGAAAGCTGTTCACCTTAGGAATGAGATAGAGAGAGAAAAATAGTCAGAGTGGTGTGGGGGGGCGTGCTGCAGATAAGAATGTAACTTTTTAGTTATGCCCCAGTGACCTACTTTCTCTGATTATGCCCCACCTTTTAAAAGCGCACTCAGCTATGAATTCATGAACTGATTAACCCATCCATGAAGTTACCATTCAATGATCTCATCACTTTCCAAGATCCCTCCCTGTGAACACTTGAGCCTTTTGGGATCATTTGTTGATCGAAACCATTGTTTAACCTGATTTAAACATTAGCTGATGTCTACATGTTTTAGACATTACATAGTACCTCATGATCATGTGCAACTTTTATGATTTTATGCATCAGTTAAAAATTAAAAATTAGAAAGAAAATGATTTTTAAATGGAACCCTTTCTTCTGTGATTTTTGGTAAAATGCTATGAATAGCCAGCATTTATCAGTAGAGCAATGTAGGTTAATGCTCAGATTGTGGAAAATAATGTCCAGTCAGTTAGAAAGACGATCTTCAATTATTTTGACATCAAATCCATAAAAGCATAGCTGTAGACCTGCTTAGGATCACTTAGAGATCCGAAGATCAAAAATGGTAGTTTAAAAACATTCAACAATTTCTTTAAAAAAGAATAAAAGTCAACAAACCAGATCTTGTTCTTCTTTACATTATGTTTTATCTATTTTTCCATTCAAATTTTTATCCTAATTTTAACTGGCATTAAAATGCTGCTCAAACTGTTTTTCCTTTGGGGAAATTAAGTTGAAACATTGGCCTAACAACATTCAAGACATTTTTGTTCCTCTAAGTCTCTTCCTCTCTTTTCAAAAGCTTGGCTACTTACTTTGACAAAAGATTCCTACTGCTATCAATATATCTGCTGGTTCAAAAAATTCCATTCCTAACGAAGGACAATTCTGTGAAGAATGCTTTAAATCCTCTTTATAATATTACAGCGTCAAGGATGGGAATTTGGGGTTTGTATTCCTAGAACAGAATTATTTCAAGTTTTTCTTCAATTCTTCTGCATCCACCTCCTCATTCCTGTTGAGATAAATGTTGGAATGAAAGAAAAGCCTATTGGAAAGGAGAAAATTTAAGACTATCTAGTCTCACCCAAGGGTTCTTCAGAGTTCTACACAGTCTATTCTACCATATTACTACCAAAGTTCCATATTGGAGCTTGAGAACAAATCTCAGGGAATAACAAAGTATCACTCCCATGATCTTGTCATCCATTCATACATAGTTCTTTTCAAAATTCCCTAATGGGAAAACATTAAACTGTGGGTGATTACTGTGCCTCGGCGGTATGCTCAAACAAAAGTACATTTTATATATTTTCATGGAACAGGTGAGAATATATATTAAGGACAAAACTTTGAGATACAGACAATACAAATTTTAAAAAGTTATTTTTCTGTCTGATTCTAAATCATGGGAGCTAGGCCATCATTATATTTGGTTTACATCCAAAGTGAATCTTTCAAATTAGGCTTGTATAGCAAAAAGCTCCTTTGCCTATTGCAATACAATATTTCATAATTCCTTTCTAAGTTAGTGCCTTTTTTTACCATTGATTCAGTAGTGTTCATTTTAAACATTAACAGGAAATAAGAGTTAGCATTAATGTATTAGAATCAGTATGCACCATTAGAGAATTAGAGAAATTTACTTGGAGAATTTTCTTTGTATATTTTTTTCTTAGCTCTCAATATTCGGTGGTATTCTATTTTACATCTTTAGTTTGCTTGGGTTACCCCTATACAAACAGGGTTAATACAGCAAAAAAATTTTAAAATAAGAGAGGACATATACAGTCACTAACAAAAAGAAAAGAAACATTCCAAAACAAAAAGAAGCATGGACTATCACTTGATATTTATTTTAGTAGACAAAGAAATAAAAGGTACTTTTAAAAGTGCCAGAAACTTTCTTTATCTTGAAGTGGCTTTTATTTCAGGACACTGCTACTTGAGCTTTGAGCCAGAAAATCTCCGCAATGCTGAATAAAATCCATTTTGACACAGAAAAAAAAAGTTCTTCTTTTATATCAATCTTTACATCTTGCTTTATTGAGGGTAGGCCATTTGCTCAAACAAATAACTTCAATATCTTAGTGTCTTTAAAAAAAAGATTTCTAGCTTTTACTCATGAGAAGTCTAGTAGGACATAGAGAAAAAAGAAAAGTTAGTTCTGCTACATGGAATCCCTCAGGAACTCAGAACCTTCCTAGTGTGTAGCACAATTGTTTCCTAAGGCAGTGAAAAATCCCATTTTTGAATGAGAGAAAGAAGAAGAGGAACACACACAGAGGATCACGCTTCGGCATTTTAATGAGCAAGGCCTCTGGGTGCGATACATGTTACATTTACTCATATACCAGATGACAGGCTTCTGTAGCTGAAAAGAGACCAAGAAATGTAATCTAATTGTTAGCCCAGGAGGGGAAGGGTAGCTTTTTGTGAAAATGTAGTCTCTGACATACTTCTACTTATTGTAGCACCAGTGCTCATATTCATTTCCAAGATCCTAGAAGACTCACTTCAGAATTGTCAGAATTCCTATGTAAAGGTTTTTGACTTTCAGATTGATGTATTTTTTATAAAATCTTTTTGTCATTTTTTTTCCTGTCTGCAGCTATGTTCTGAGGGACCAATTTATTGCTAAATCTTGATAACGGCATAGACTTAAGAAGACTCAGATCCCCAAGGATGCCTTGTAGCACAGTTCTTTTCTGGAGTTCACCAATAAAGATAAAGAGGAATGTGACTCATTACTCTATAGAAGTTGTACTGTCTTCTTACAGTGAGGTGAAGGAAAATTGAGTGCATTTATAAAAAATTCAATTGCTATGAAGAGAATAAATGGTGCATTATCCACCACAGTGACTCTAGTTATCAGAATTGCTGATAAGCAAATGGATAAACTACCACCAGCAAGGGGGAAGACTGGCAAAAATAAAACCTGTTGTTTGTATTTTGTAAGGAAATTATCGGGCCATGTGTGGTGGCGCACGCCTGTAATCCCAGCACTCTGGAGGGTGAGACAGGGAGAGCGTTTGAGTTTGAGACCAGCCTGGGCTACAACGTGAGCTCAATACCAGCCTGAACTGCATAGTGAGACCTTGTCTCAAAAAGACAAAAAAAAAAAAAAAAGAAAAAAGAAAGAAAGAAAGAAAGAAAGAAAGAAAGAAAAAACAAAAGAAAATTAACGGAAGCTTGAGGAGTAAAGAAACCCTCTTATAAAATGTTTTGATCTGTCAGGTAAAATATGACATGTGGGAAATAGTAAAAGAAAGGAAGAAAGACATTCAGACTCAGCATCCATTAGTTATACATACAGTCAAGGAGAAATCGATCAAATTAAGCAACACATTGAGAAACACATTGAACTGCTAAGATCTCAACTGGCTTTTTCCAAAGGGTATTGAGAGACACCAAAGGGAAGAAATGGATTTGTAGAGTGAAAGTGATCAGATTTCTCTGCTATAAATAACAAAATATCAATGCGAGGAATATTTTCTTCTGCAAGCAGAATGGAGAAGTTTCTGAAGGTCAAGGCATACCAGGAAAGATATAAGACCTAACCCCAAGGCCCAGGTTAGGAATGCCAAGGGAAAAGCACGTACAGTTTGTAATTTTGTCCTCCAGCTAGAACAAATGTGAAGCCAGGGAGAAGTCTTCTCCGGGAGAATCCAAGAGCTAAGAAATTCAGAAGATGAGGATCTGATTCTGCAGCTATTGCTACACAGTAATATAAATGTCAGCAAATGACTAATGAACGAGATGATTTTTGCAGAGATGGAACAAAATTAGAGAGAAGCAAGAATTTTGGAAAGTAGGAAATGTGCTGCCACATATTATGTTGGTCTTTGTTCTTAATAAAATTTTGAGCTCATGTGAGAATGAAAATTCTAGACCCAATCAGAAATTCAGATTCCAAGAACTCTGGAGTAAAAAAGAATTTTAAAGACCAATCAGCTATTTATGACATGTAGGGCAAAAGTTGGCTTTAATATCAAGAAATTTCTGAATGCTGTGCTCTCCCTTTCAAGCAGTGGGTTATTTTAACACATCACAACTTAATTTATGGTTGCAGGAATTATTTTTAAATTATTTCCTCCTCTTATTTTTTATTATTCCCTCAGAGCATAAGAAGCAGATCGTCACAACTTCTGAGTGTGAGATTATTCTCATATAAGGATTAAATTCACAGACTCTGGACTCAAGAAACATGACATTCTGGAAAAGTTTAAATAAACTGACAATGATTTTTTCTCTGAATTCTAATTTTTTCTTCTTGTCTTCTCAATTATTAAAATGTCTATGATATTTTCCATTATTTGTAATAGATGGTGAGTCTGTCTTATGATAGCTTTTGTTTTTTAGAAATATGGTTTTCTCCCCTAGAAAATACTTTTGTTCATGGAAATATGCTTACATTTTAGGGCCTCCCAACGTCACATCTGTCCCAAGAGTTTTGTAGAGTCCCTCAGGAACTCAGCACCTTTCTGGTGCTGGGATACTCTTGTGTATGCTATGTTATGTGTTTTATGTGTAGTAGCCAGAATATCTGACTGCACATATAAACTTTGAAAGAATATGGAAGAGTATTCCAGTCAGAAGTAGTCTGTGTACATGTGCTAAAAAGGAATCTGTATCAGTTCTAAAGGAAAGGAACCCAGGGCATTGCTGATGAGACCAAATTATTTTTCTACCAAGACATTTAAGTGACTTATCTTTTAAAGGAGACTCATTAAAATAAGAAGACAGTGAAGGAAAGAAGACGCCTTCCAACATAATTTGGGACATTACTCTCTATGTAAAAGGAGACAAGGTTTCATTTCGGTTGTTAAATTTCCCAGTGGTAAAATAAGACAAGGTTTGTATACTAACATGAGGGTTAATACTTTTAAAGTGCACAGATTTAGCATCCACTTTGGGGCCTGTTTTAGGGCTCTGCTATTTGCTATACCATGCATAGACTTGCCTGGTAAGTAAGTAGGAAGGGGAAATAGAAGCCTGGATAATTCATCCTAATGTGTGGCATACCCTTGGGATCACACATTAATTCCTGTACTGACCCATTTTAGAGGCTTTGGGGACAAAATTAAAAGAAATTTTCATGAAGGCCTAAGGGGATGATCATTCTAATTGGCCCCTGCTAGACTGTAAGCTCCATGAAAATCAAAATTAGGAAGTTCTAATTATGCTGATATGCTCTAGTTATAAAAATGTAGGTTAAATCATATTTATGGACATAAGTAGTTGAAGAATGCAAATACTCTGCTGAAAATGTCCTTCCAAGCAAGACAAGAAGTTGAAAGAATGAGAACTTATATATTTTGTAACCACAGGAGTAATATAAATGGAGATGCTAGCCAGACGGAAAATGGTTTTCTGAAAGATGAAATTGTGCGTGTTTCATTTCTTGTCATTGTTGATTAAGAGACCTTTTCTATATTAATCAATAATTAGTGTAACAAAAAAGACTTTGTGAGCAGCTAGAATATCGGACTACACATGTAAATGTCAGAGTTTACACTCTTAGTTTTCTAAGCATTTCTGTGATAGAAGGGTATACATGTTTGCTTAAATTATATATTGGTATTAAAACATGTATTTCCTCTCTTACTTTGTAAATAACTGTGTTAAGATTGTTTTAATGAATTTCATATTAACCCTGGGGTTAAGTCTCTTTTTCTAATTAGTACATGTTTGCAGTATATAATGATTACATTTATCATGGGCATTGGTATAAATCTCTTTTTAGACTAATACAATTTTGGTCTCCTACATTATTCTTGATTTTGTGCTTTTTAAATCCCCTCTGACTGATTTGACCTGAGCACAATTTGAAGCCTAATTTATTTAGTTGCTCCCTGCAAGCTAAACCTAGTTTTGTTTTGTCCTCCGCACTGCATTCCTAATGCTTGAAACAAATTAGATGTTCAAATGTTCAAAGTGTGGGACTACATATGATTTGTTAAAAATTAGTAAAGGGGCCATATGCATATGCAAGAGGGCATTTGCTAATATTTGCTGGTCTTTGATACCCTTTTCCAAATGGCTCAGCAATGTCTCTAGTTGACTGCTGATCTCTCTGTTAAGCTCCTTAAATTATTAAAAGAAATGATAAAGTTGACCTCTGAAGGCTGCCCTGGCTTCTTTTTGTAGCCCATTGTCACTGGTCCTTAAGAATGAGATAAAATCAAGGAAGTACATGACTGTATGTTGCTAGGGTCATAAGATATGTATCTCCATGGTATATTCTTTTCTTCTTCACAGCTAAAAGAAAAAAATATAGGGAGCTCGTTGGTCTCTCGGTGTATTCCAGAAATGAATGGCTGCTGTGGGTATGAGGAAAAAATAGACAAGAGACAAGAGCTGAGTCAGGCAGAGGTGACCTCTACCCGGTAGGTAAGAAGACCCAAACAACAGTGGGGACATTTATTTATACTCTTGCAAAGTTACCTTTAGGAGTCAAGATTGCCTAGGGACTAACAACTGGATTGTGTAGGCTGGATGCTTTTCTCAAGACTGAGATGGCTTGACTGTTTGAGGCACAATGGCTCTGTCCTGTCCTCACACACATGATCAATTTCCAGCTCCAATGGTACCCAACAAAAAAAAAGCTGCCAAGTTTCTTTACCTAAAAGACCTTGTTTTGTGATATGAGCGTCGATAACTCCAATATCTCTGACAAATCATTTCTAGTTGTCTTGTAATTACCTTTAACTAGTGGTCTTGTAATTACCATCATATGTTAAACCTTGGATTTGTCCTTCTTAGTCAGAATACAAGAATCCTGGCCTTCCCATTAATGGTGGAGGCCATTTAGGCTTACACACAGTGTAGGCAATAGGAGTCATCCAAAAAGATCAACCCTGACTCCCCATACCTTGAGTTATGGGGCAGAATTTCTTTGGGAATGGTGCTCAGGCTACTTGAAGGATCATTTATATCAAAAAAAGTTTCCTAAATCACACATTCAGAATTAACCAGGTCCTCCCTTGAAGCATCCTGGCAAATTTGTATCTCTATATTTATTTTATCCAATATATTTATACTTCCCATATATAAGACATTGTTGTAAGAGCTTTATAAATATTGACACAACCCTAAATTTTAATACTATCATTACCTTCAATTTAGAGATGAAGAAATTGACCCTCAGAAGTATTAAGCAATTTGCTTAATGTCAGAGAGCTAATAAATGACAAGCAATGTAAATCCTACACCTGTGCCTTTAACCAAAAAGCTAAGCTCCCACACTCTTACCCTTCTTGTCTAGTTGTGGTATCTGTGACTATACTATTATCTCTGAATTTCTTCTTCCTTTTCAAAGAATACCATCAATGCTCTTTTCATAAATGTATTCTTGCTAGTTGTGTTGCATATTCACTTAATAGAGTAATAAAAAAGCTGAAGAAAACTACAATATATTTTAACTGATAATCTAGGCCTCTAGCTTTATAGTAGGGAAGCAGTATAATCTAGTGACCAGGACCTATAGTCTACAGTTATAAATATGAGACTTCCCACTGATCTTTCACATATTGGTTATCTTCTAAGAAAATCTCATTTCCCCCATGTAAAAAAATGAAAATAATAAGTAACTATAACACTCTATTCAGTGCATCACTGTGAAGATGAAAAGAAACTTAGTACGTTGCGTACGCTGTGATGTGTTATTTATCCAATGAAAGAACTTAGTATATTGCATACGCTGTGATAAGTGTTGATCAGCAGTCAGCTGTTGTTGCCTCTGTATCATTTCACACTCCACTGGAGTCAATCATCTTGTGTAGGTACACCCTGGAATCATTTAGATTTTACTATTATGTATCCTTAAATTTCTAATCACCAGAAATTTTTGTGTGATTGATTTTGGGTAGTTCTAAAATGAGAATACTAAAAACTTTGTTCTTCCACAATATTTTGTACATAGTAGGAGCATGCACTATAAATAGCCATTAAATAAAATGAGCATATTTGAAAATTCTAACAGTGGAGACAAAACACTCAGCAATCTTTAGTTGGAGACTAGCAGGTGTTTATTTATTTATAAGGAAAAGACCAGTGTTCAAAGGGCAGAGCAAAGAGCAGCAGTGGGTGAAAGGACTATGTCCAAATAAACACATCAGCCAAACATACTAATCAGCCATCAGGTGATATACCATCCCCATGAACACTTTTACAGGTATATGGAGGAAGATCTTAAAATATTGTAAAAATTTTTTTTGGATGTTATTACTTATAATCATTATATGAATGATGGACTAATTATGTGGAGTTATAGGGTCAGAAAACCTGGTTTCTCATAAGTCGCATTTTTTACCTATGAGACCAAGTTCAGGTTCTTCTTTGCAAAATCTTATTAATATCTATACTACATGGTCCCTGAAATGTGATGGGATATACAGTGTAAACCACTGTACATTGATAAAGTTTATACACATTACATCTTTCTTCAGTATATTTTACATGCTCTACCTGGCCCTTTAGTCTTACCCATCAGTCTGTGCTCTGTTCCATAACTCCTTGTTTAAACCACTGCAAAGGGCTACTTTCTTTTATCAATATGGATGCTTCTTCTTCTCTTCCTCACCTCCACCTAGGTCAAGAACTGACCTTTTTAAGTTCTATATGCCCAGAATCCAAATCATGACTGGGTTCATAAAATATGTTTAATAAATGTTTGATGAAAGAACAAATGGAAATCAAGAAACCATAATTATGAGCAAGTACATTTTTACCAAGGCCATTTCATTGGAATAAAATTGTCAGGTTATACAAATATGACTGGAGAATAGCAGCTCCAAGACCTGATTTGGTTTCCCTGGCATTCAAAATTGATAATTGTTTTGAAGGTAAGACTTTAGAAACTGCCATCTCAATTCACAATTCATTCAAGTCTCATTTATGAGGTATGATAAAACTCAGGATTTAAGACCCTGGCTAATTAACTAAGTGTGCTTTCTTTTTCAATCCCTGTTACCTACAAATATTTGAATTAGCATTTAATATTTATTTGGAGTTATCACTTCTATTCTTAGACCTGTGCAACTCAGTGAGAATTGCTTTTCATTTCCTTCTAGTTTAACCAAAGGAAAAACATGGAGTCTCAGGAGAAGAGAGACAGTTTAGATCCAACAGTCCATAATTGGAATTAATATTCATGTAAGTTTATTCCTAGGACTTGCATAGTTCTTCATATCCACTGCCTCTGGCCTTCTGCCACTAAATGCCACACCGAAGTCAAACTATTTTATTGATCTTTTAATATTCAAAGTAAGTGTACTTTCCTTCCCCTGTTTTATATCTCACTCTTTGAGATCATATACTTTCCACATTTGCTTTATAATAATAAAAAATTGGATTATGGCTCTAGAACTCTAGAGATCTTTGCTTTTTTTCAGCTACATCCTCCATCAGTTACTGAACCTTAATGTACCTTTAAACCATCTGAGGATCACATTAAAATGCAAATTCTGATGCTGTAGGTCTGTGGTGAGGTCTGAGATTCTGAATTTTTAACATATTCCTGGTCAGTATTGATGATGGTGAGCTGGGACATTTTTAGTACTGTATGTAGATAATATCAATTGTTTGAACTTATTCTTCCAGATACCTTGATTTTTTATGTTGAAAGCCATTTGATTTTATTCTAGTGATAACAACATCCCTTAGGTGGAATCCTTGGACCATCTACTCAACCAGTTTTGATTCTGATTGCCCCATCTCCTACGTCTCACTCCTATGAGATTGTATATCAAGGTAGAGTCACACAAGCAGAAAGTAGAAATTCAGTGACAGTGACTGCTGAGACAAATCAGTCTGTCTGCATCCCAGGTTCCTTTTTCCTTTGAAACAAGATATGCAATTTTAAAACATACTCTGAATTCTTGAAAAATATGTATGCATTTCTAAATTTGCAAATTGTGTTAAGTTCTGTATCTTGTGTTTCAATTGTAGCTCAGACAAAAATGAGTTTTGGTTTCAAAAGTATATTATTTAAGTTTTCATGTGTTTATCACATTGTTTTCAATTATACATTTTCTAATACATCATGTATTTTGTCTTGTTTTTTAAAGTTTAAGAAAATGAAACACTCCACACTGTGTGCTCATTGTCTTTTTTAAAAAGGATACCAGATTAATCTTATAATATTTGGATAGATTTTACAGAGGAAAAATTTCTCTAAAAGGCTAAGATACTATCAACTTATGGTTATAATGGTCAGTTCCCAAGACAGGAGACTTGGAGTGTATCAGTGTTATGTTTGATACATTGTGTCAACTTGAGGGGTCTAAAAGCTTGGCTAAGTGTTTCAGCAGTTCTACATTCTGAGCCTGTGCAAGAAGAGGCCACAGCAATGGTGTGGGTGTGGTCCAGCAGCCAATGTACAATATCAGGAGAGAAAAGAGGCTTGCTCCCCCACTCCCTTTTTGCTCTTGCTGCTTTTCCTGTCTTCAGCTGCCTTGGACTGCTGCCGTTGTACCATGACACCCTGCCTTGGAGCGAAGTGCTTATGGACTGAAACTGCCAAAAACTGAGCTAAATAAAACTTTCTTTCCTTAATTTTGGGTGTTGGGTATTTTGTCTTAGCAATGAGAGACAAATAACTAAGATAATCAGGAAGTGATAAATGATGAAGAATAAATTTAAGTAAGAGGCATAACTCTTATTAGATATTTGTTAGGTTTGCCCTCTTGAAGCGAGAGTTCTTTTTTTTTTTTTTTTTTTTTTTTTGGTGTTTTTTTTCTCCGGTACCGGGAACCGAACTCACGACTTTGCGCTTGCCAGGCAGGCGCTTTTGCCGCTGAGCTAAATCCCCAGCCCCGAGAGTTCTAATATAAATAAAGATTAATTTTTTATGTTCTAGTTACTTATACATTGCACTATTCACATTTATATTTACTAAAGTTTCACCTTTATGTTAAAGATACTTGTTTTAAAACTTAGATTGGCTTTATATGTACAAAATGAAAATTTATAACAGAGAAATGGTAATGCAATATAAACTTGGGTCTTGGTTGGGGAAAATACATTTGGATATCTCAGGGTCAGAGATTCTATCTGTGACTCCAGACAGAAGATGCAAGTGCAAGGAATTTGAAGGCTTAACATTCTGCGCAATTATGGTGTGTGGTGGACACATATTAGGAAACTAGTGAAGAATCCTAACACACCCATCATTCTTTAGCCAGAATACCTCAAATGGCATGTGTGCTACTGAAGCATATACTTCTTTCTAACACATACACACAGAAATAGGAAAAGTCAGAACTGACCCAACTATGATCAAGACTAAAAGTGTGAAATAGGCTCACAATATTAAAGGCACTATTTCAAATTGGAAGAGACAGAAAGCTACAGTCTGCAGTTTAATTTTTTCTACTATAAACATGGAAGAGCAGAAAGCTCATGAGCTAGGTGAGAGGTGTTATAAAAATAAATTCTTCTGGACTCAAATCTGAATCGACTTTTCCTCTTAGGTTCACTTTCTTTCAAAAAAAAGTGAGAGATTTTAACAAATATTTATTTCTGGATCTAATCCCCAGAGTCTTGGAGTTGATTTGGGATAGTACCAAGCATGTAGATCAAAATTTTCAATGAGTGATTTTAATGTGAAATAAATAGAACCACTTTCCTAGTTTACATTTCTCCCTATTGGTAAATAGCAATTTTTGTCTTTCTGCTCCAGACCTCTTTTTTAAGATCGAGATTGCTGGAATTCTATTGACTACATTGCAGAAGAGTTTACACTGTACTGTCTCCTGTCAATAACAATTATAAACCCTATGCAGACACAGATATACCTATGTCTATATCTTTATTTAAATCAACTAAAGCCAGGTGTAAGCTGGAACTGATACTCTGAAAAATGAAACCACACTGGAAGATCTATATTTAGCTGGCTGTTCTCATGACAGCACTCCCAGTCTGCTTAATGCAAAGATTAAGTGCATAAAAGGATGGAGTCATAGAGAGGGTAGTCTCCACATGTGCATGTAAACTCCCCCCAGAGTTGGCTGGATGTGTGTAGTGAGATTCCAATGAATCTCACAGAAAGCTACTTGAAAGGCAGAAAAGCTGCATGTGGGGTGGTGCAGTTTGAAGTGTAAATCATGCCTGATGAAATGATTTTAATCTAAGACTTATCACTGATATCCTAGAAAGTCTGCAGCTTATAGTATTAATGATCATTCCCAAAACTAAAGTCCATATCTTGGGACTAAAACAGCAAATTTCTGTTACATTTGTAAAACCAAAACATAGGGTCAAATTGTTCTTCCAGCACTGAATTAGCTCTATACGAAAATTAACACTGTAATAGGCTATCTTTAACTTATTCAGGAAGATACCTAGAAGGGGAAGAGCTGAGTCAAATGGAATTTATAGTTTATGTTCCCACCAACAAAGTAGAGGATTCCTTTTTCCCCCGTGTCCTTATCAGCATTTGTTACTATTGGAGTTCTCGATGATGGGCATTCTTTCTGGAGTAAGATGGAATCTTGGCATTGTTTCAATTAAAGGAGCACAATACATAATATCTACATCTTGGAAATGGCCTATACGACCATCAACAGATGAATGGATAGAGAAAATATAGTAGTTACACTAAATGCAGTGCTACTCTGCCAGTAAGGATAAATTTCAGTCATTTGTAGGAAAATGGAGGCACCTTGAGGCCATATGTTACATGAAATGAAGCAGTCATGCAAGCTTAAATATCACACAATTTATCTTATATGAGAAACTCAAAACAAGTGGATTAATTAAAGAGCAAGAATAAGGCCAGGCATAGTAGCACACACCTGTAGTTCCAGCACCTGGAAGGCTGAGGCAGGAGGCCAGCCTGGGGTACAAAGTAAGTTCAAGGCCAGCCTGAACTACATAGTGAAATGCTGTCTTGAAAAGACCAAAAAAAAAGAAAGGTATGTAATAAAAAACAGGGAAAGAGATATTTTACAAAAGGAAAGGTGACCAAGAGATGTAGGTAGGGGAAAGGGAGAGGTGGAGAAGGGAACAGAAAAAAGAATATGCATTACGCACATGTACCAGCTCCCCACAATGAATATAATCATCACCTACTGCAATAACACACTAATAAATAAATGAAAAAAGAAAAAAAAACACTCTGTTTTCAAGTAGTAAAAGCAGAAAAAGAAAAAGGAAATTATCTTTAAGAAGTTAACTGAATTCAGAACCTTTGCAAAATATCAACCTATGTACAATAAAATTTTGAACATATAAAGAAGCAGAAAATTTGACCCATGCTCTAAAAAAAAATCATTCAATAAATCACATGCACATACATATAAGATATCAGAATTAGGAAATAATTTTAGATGTCTGTTATAAATAAATATATGGAAGAGTTAGGAGGAAAAGATGATATGAATACAATTATAGGATTTTTAGAAAAATATACCAAATCTGAAAACAAACCAAATGGTTATCCTGGAACTGAAAAATACAATACCTAAGATTAAAATTAAAAGGACTTTTAGAGGCAAATTATCAATGCAACTGAAAACCAAATACATGGCAGTGACCAAATTCATACATAGAAATAAAAATATGAAATAAACTGGGCATAGTGAGGTACAACTGTAATCCCAGCACTTGGGAGATTGAGGCAACAAGATTATCACAAGTTCAAGGCCAGCCTGGGTTACATAGTGAGGTCCTCTCTCAAAAACAAAACAAAACAAGTGAAACAATTGAACACAGGCTCAATGACCTGTGGAATAATGTCAAAAGTCCACAATACAGAAAATAGGAATTCCAGAAATGGAAGAGATAATGGAACAGAACAAGTACCATTTAAGAGACAATTATTGAACTAACCCAAATGTGATGAAAATAACCAATAGATCCCCCAAAATCAACAAATTTCAAATAACATATATTTACTGACAACCAATCCTTTCAATTTAAGCTAATCATAGATCGTAAAGTGAGCGAATTCAAAAATGATGTCTCAGTATGTCTTTGATATGGCCTCATCCTTCAGTCCTGCCTACTTATCCCCCACTATTTCTGATTTAGTGAAAGAAATTGCTCTCATCCTGTTGTTCAAAATAAAATTCTGTAAATCATTGTGTTAGTTTCCTGCATTGGTTATAACAAATTACTACTAACTTTGTCGTTTAACACAACACAAAGCTACTACCTTACACTCCTGGAAACCAGAAACCCTACCATGGATTTCACTGTGCTACAATCAAGGAAGCAGCAGGGCTGCACACCCCTGGAGAGTAAGAGTAAGGACAGGGAAAAATCCTTTTCCTTTCTTTTCCAGTTTCCAGTAGCCACTGCATTCTTCGGCTCACAGCACAGCCTCCATGTTCAAACTCCCTCTACCATCCTTCTCTGACCTGCTTCCCTCTATTTCTGTCATAGGGCTTTCTCACACGTATAAAACTTTCTGCTTCCCTCTCAGAAAGATATTTTTTATTGCAGTTTTGGCCTACCTGAACAATCCAAGAAAATCCTCCCCACTTGATAATCCCCAACTTTATCATATCTGCAAAATCTCTTTTTGAAGAGGCAGTGACACTCACAGGTCCCAAGGATAGGTGCCCATTTGGGCCCATTATTCAGCTTGCCACACTGTCTTGGAAGGTTCCTCTCCTGTCCCAGCATTCTGTTTTTTCATAAGTGATTCCTTTTGGTTCTACTTTAAAAGTACATCTTGAGTTCATCCTCTTAATATAGTGGTGATATAGGACCTCAAAATAATCCAAATAATACAAGGGAAAATATTATAACTCCCAACCTGCTAGATGTCTGATATGCCGAGTTCGTGTTCCCCAAAATCAAAGAATGAATTCTGAGGAACAACAGAGGTTCTGAGTAGGACATATTTGTTAATTAATGGTGGGTTAGGAAACACCGGGAGACCGAGACTGTGGGAAACACTAGGTTTCATTCCATCTACATACAGGTAGACTGCAATTGGAGTGCTACCAGTGAATGTCTGCAGGGGAGGATATGTGTATATATAGGGTTTGGGTTTGTGAGTCATAGTCCCAAAGAATCTAGATAGAATGGTTGAGGTCTGTTGGGGACTACTACAAAGTGGCTCTGAGCTGGATTTAATATTAACCAATTGGCTTTCCCTGTTTAATTGTGGGTTGTCTGAAGCTTAGGCACCTTGTCTGAAAATAGGCAATGGACTCATAGTAAATAAACCTCTGTGAGTCCCTGGTCACCCTGAGGCCTGTATTTACCTGTAAAGCTGTGATTCCTCAAAGGACAAGATAAGGCCACAGCTGAGGACATTTGCCTCCAACCCCAATGAACAACAAGGAGACTGTAGCTACAGGCATCTCACTCCTGCTGTGAAGGCCTTCCTGGAGATATCATAGTTCTCTAAATTAACATAATGTGTTACTTGGAAAAGTTCTGCCCAGATTCCTGCCTTTTCTTGAGTATCCTCCTCCTTTGTTTGTAAACCAAACAAATACAGGCTGCCCAGAGAAGTCTTGACTAAACTCAGAGAATATGGAATCTGTAAAAGAGTTATTCCCTCCTGGAGCCCTGAAATCATTTCCATTTTCTCATTTATTTAAGCTTTCATTGTCCACTCACTTGGGAGATTGCAGGCCTGATCAGCCCGCAATAACTAAGGGTTATTTAACCTGATATTCAATAGAGGTTAAAGCTTCAAGGATAATCAGCACAGGTGTGCATATAAAGCTGGACCTTCCAGTATCAGAGAGATGGCAAGTCCAGTCCTAAATTTCTTTATAGCCATCAATTCTTGTTTGCTGAGGGCAGCATGGATTCCTGTTGTTTATAGAAGGCACCATGTGGTTTGGGAAGGTCCTTCTCAGGTCAGGAGAATATTTACTGAGGGAAAGACAACTTCTATCTATGAGAGCTAGCAGGGGACCTGGAAAGTGGGTTGCTGTGGAGTCCATTTACAGGGGAGGCTTTATAGAGCAAAAATCAGAAGGTAGATATGAAATGAGGGGGGTGTAGGGTAGGACAAAACTATGATCAACCAATAAGATTACAAGTGTAGCTGCTTATGTAATATGGACCCAATGGAAAATCATGAGGTGGGCATAAGATGGGACAAAACTACGATCAACCAATAAGATTACAAGTATAGTCATTTAGGTAATATTGGTCCAGTGGGAAAGCAAGGCAACTAACAAGTGCACATAGAAAGAACAGGGCTTTTTCCTGGAAGGCATGGGTCAATGTCCTGGTCCCCCTCTCAGGTGATTGGTGCCTACTTAGAATATCAGTCATTATTGTTGATCCCTAGGGGCAGCATGTAGGTGTAGTCATTGTGTCTTGGTCTTGAGACCTGGCCTTTGAGGAATTTGCCTCCCCCCATAATTGTAATGTGTCTTCACTGACTCTCTCAAAGGCCTAGCCCTGTCTGACTACCTATAATATTTCTACCTAAGTTAGCTGTCTTCATCTCTGATGCCATGCCTCTAATCCTAGCTACCACTAATCGTCATTCACAGAAGATTCCCTCTCCCTGAAACCCACTTCTTTCAGATCTTCTTATTTTTATCTCCTTATGATCTTGGCTGAACCTCAAACAGCTCTGCTTTTAAGAGGTTTTGATAAATTTAAAGAACTCCATTTTACTTTGTTTATTTCCTTCAAAGCAGTTGACTCTTTAAAGTCAACATTAATTTCTTTCCTCTATCAATTACATTAGACTAGAAAAATAGAAATCCTTTTAAGATTTTTAAACAGAAGGAATTGTCCCAATAGTGTTGGAAGATTAGAAGAGTGAAAATGATGAGAGATTCTGGAGGAATAAAATGAAGGAATAGTAACCAGAGATGACTTGCACAAAGCAGGTATCTCTCCTCAAGATACTGAATAACTGAGTCAAAGAAGAATTGAAAACATCATACCACAGCGGTATATGTGCACCCATGTTTATAGCAGCACAATTTATAATAGCTAAATCTTGGAAACAACCCAAATGCCCATCAACTGAGGAATGGATAAAAAAGATACGGTATTTTTATATAATAGAGTACTATTCCACTATAAAGAAAGATTAACTCGAGGCTTTTATAGGTAAATGGATGCAAGTAAAGGCCATGCTCATAAGTGAAATAAATCAGATTCACATGTGCAAACATTATATTGTCTCCCCAGTGTAAGAAACTGAAAGACCCAGACTGTCCAATAGATGAAGAGAGGGAAAGAAACAGTTACTTTGAAGATATGCAGTATAACAACCACTGTTAATTTCCTATCATCTTGTTTGAAATTCTGTATCATTTTTACTGTTTTCTTCTCCTTTAAAATAAAATAACACACTGAATAAAAGGAGAAATGGTGAAAAGGAAGAGAACAGAAGGAAGAAGCTTTGCAGGAGGAAAGCCCAGGAGGAGTTGCACTCCTGGGAGTGCTCACAGAAACCTCAAGAACCACTCGTGAAGATGAGCTAGAAACACAGGAAGAGTATTACTCATTGTTTGAATTTTAGTAAAGCACTAATTTGAGTGGCCTATATTGTCAGTAAATGGCACATTTGGGTGGGCGGCATCTACTGAGTAAATATGGGACTGTTTAGATGTGGAATGACAACCACAGTGCAGGAACATTGATTTTTTTCTGAGAGCTGTTAGTCCTCAGTAGTAAATATGTTTGGAAAACTCCCTTTAAAAGCATCAGATGATCTCTGTTTCCCTTCCGGAATCTATCCATAACAATTGACCCTGCTGTTCTAAATGCTGATTTTAGAGTAACATTTCCTGAGAAGAACTTTTAAAAATGTAGAGGTTTAAGCAGCATGAACAGACTCGGGTGAATTTATCTTGTTTCCCAATAAAGGAAAATTACAATTGGCAAAACAAGTTTGTAATACTGTAGACAGGGATCAAAATATATCTCTTCCCACCACCAGAAGTCTTGCTCATTATAGCAGGAGCCCCATGGAAGATCTCAGTTGGGATCTTGGCCTTTTAGAACAAGATGTTAAATAATTTGCATTACCATAGCAATAGGAGCTGAAAAGAAGCTGTATTAACAGATCACCTCCTGTGCAAAGAAAGCAGCTAACAGAAGAACAGCACAGGGGCTTAGAAGATCGATGTTCATGGAATACCTACTATGTGTAGGAATTTTAAAAGTTATCTTTATTTAATTGAAATAATATCCAGGGGGAGGAGGAAGGGATGAAGAGTGAATTAAAATGCATTATGTACATGTACCAATTCCCCACAAGGGATGTAGTAATGTACTGCAAAACAAAAATAACGATAAAAATAAAAACTGAAAACAATTCAAATATGAAATACAGAACATGGGAACAAGAATCAAAATACCTTTACCTAGGTCCCTAGTCTGCCATTTTAAAGCTCCATAATTCTAGGAGATGCATTCAATCTTTCAACTTCAGTTTTTTAAGGCATACAGTGGGAGTAAAAGCTGGTATCATGTACAGGTTGTGTGACAACTTAAACTTAAGTGACTGTAAAATTGCTATATGAATATTTCTGTTGAAAAGTATAAATTACTACTTAAGTGTTCTATTCTATGATTGTTAACATATGAGTTTTGGGTTTTTTGGTTTTTTGGGGTTTTTTGGTTTTTTTGTTTTGTTTTGTTTTGTTTTTTGGCTTTTTGAGACAGGGTTTGGCTATGCAGTTCAGGCTGAACTTGAACTCACTTTGTAGCCCAGGCTGACCTCAAACTTGTGGCAATCCTCCTGCCTCTGCCTCCCAGGTGCTGGGATTATAAGTTTGGACAGCAGTGCCTGGCCATATTAATTTTTTTAAAAGCTAACCATTTTTGATGTTTGGATGTAAAAACAAATGGTGATGGTTAAGACGGTATTTTGAAGGTATTTGTTGGTATTGTGGCCAAAAATGTAGACACCTGAATCCATTCTGCAAATCAAAATCTATCCCTATAGATTCTACAGGGTGACAGACACTGGAAACAAAGCCAAGGGGAAATAAATATTACGTTATTATGGCTTGAGCAAGTACCTAATTCTCACAGTGTGAAATGTTTGTGAAGCTGCGTGTGAGGTCTGCAACTCTTTTCCTGCCCCTACTGTAATTTCACACCTTAAATTTTTATCAGTTGACCAGCCACATTGTGCGGGACCTGACACACTGACTAGGTGGCCAGGGTGGTTTTGGGGAAGAGTCAAGTGTGTCAGAATTCCTCTCAATAACAAAGTAGGAAAAATCAAAATTGAAAGAGAAAAGGTATAGCATTGTTTTTTGTTATTTATAGCAGTGTTCCTACCTACTAACAAATGTGGATGAAACTATGGCACAGAATTTGATGAATAAGCTTAGTAATTTTTTCTTCATTGGAGGGATTGGGAGCTAGAGTGCATATGGACAGAAACAAGCTAAAATTCCTTCCCTGCCTTTGGAAGTCCACAGTCCTAGAGGGCCCTTCCAGGACCTAGGCCAACTATCTCTATTTGGACATTCACACCTATATAAATCACAAGGTAAGATTACACACTTGATGCATTCCAAAGCGAAAACTACATTAGTTTGGATAATCATTTCAATGCCTCTCAGCTCCAAATCTATTTTTCATTTCTTGATTTGTGCAATTGACTTGGGATCTTGAGTTATGTTTTCTTTGCTCTATGGGACACTGTTAAGCTCTGCTGATAGGTTGCTGGAGAGACAATTAATGGAGGAGGAAAGGGATTGACCTTCTTTCTAGTTCCAGCATGCTCTACTCCATGATCTCCTGCATGTGTGGAGATGTTTTGGTGCCCAGTCCCTGCAGTGCACACAGCATCTCCAATCCTGGCTCTTGCAGCACAGGAAGCTTCTCCAGCACTTCACTCCTACCACGCATGGCTTCTCCAGCACACAGTTCCTACAACAATGAGGCTCCTCCAGCACCAGTGTTCTGTAGCCCAGTGTTATGGTTTGTGTCTGGGTGTCCCCCCAAAGCCTCATGTGGTCATGGGGCAGGCTTTTAGAGTTTGATTGATTATGGGTGTGAGAGCCGCACCAGCCCTGGGGTGGATAGTTTGCATATGTAAGGGAGAGCAAGAGGCTGCTTGCGGGCATTCCTGACTTTTGTGCTTGTTGCTTTGCTGTGTTCTGCTGCCATGAGCTGTAGCCCTCTGCCATGTGCCACTCTGCCTTGTAACCTGCCAAGTATGGACTAAAACCTCCACAAACTGTAAGAGAAATAAACCTTTCCTTCCTTAATTTTGGGCATCAGGTATTTTGTCCCAGCAACGAGAGAAAAGTAACCAAGACACCCAGATAACTTCCCCACCACCTAGAACATTCAGTGCACAGTGACCAACAGCACAAAACCAGCAGCTTCCTCCACCACCCTTTGAGGTTTGCAACGGACTCCATCAGCCAAGATATCTCCCATGAACAGTTTTCCCAACATCAGAGAGGACAGATTGCAGTTATTTTCCCAGGGTGTGGCACATGGCAACTTCTCTGCTCTCCAGTGGTTCAGAGCCACTCCTCCAACATGAGACCTATGTGAAGCATTGCATCCTCATTATTTTACTGAATCATCATAGCAACGTAATGGTGCAAAATACTCTTATTAGTGTGATTTTGCATTTTAGGACCTCAAAGCTCAGAAATATAGGTGAGATTCCAAGGTCCTTCAGTGGCTAAACTGCAGAGTTTGGGATTAGGTTCATATTTGCCTGGATTAACACCTATGCTAGTAGAACCAGTCATTTTCCAATAGTCACTTGAACTATTCTTTAGGTTTACTTCCTTAATCAGCAAGATGCCCTTTCTAGTTCTCATGGAAGTAGCAATTATATTCTTTTGTAACAAGGAGAAATTGATTTTTATTAGTTAGGTGTTTTTTACCACCAACCTGTACACCCCTCTCCTGGTGTGATAAGGACGCTTTAGGAGCAGCATGGGTCGAGCTATTGATAGCCAAGCTTCAGAGCAATCATCACTATGTTTCCTTTTTTTACTGATCTTTTAACTCCAATTGATTTTTCAAACTTTACCATTTCTCCTTGATTCCCTATTTCCTTGTACTTCTATCTTCCTCCTAACATCACAAACTTTATTTTATATGCTGTGGCCCAGTGGGGTGATCGCTCCAATGCAGTAACTTGTTTTCTTTCTCTAGTTCTAAAATCATCAGAGGAACTAGTAGCATGAAAGGGAATTTGTGCAATGTATTTTGAGGATCATAAATTACTCATTGGAAAGAAAATGATGGCTATGTTTTTCTATTCTCTGAATATATTTCACATTTCTCAAGCCTCATTTTTAAAATGAAGCTTCTATAAAGCTTCCCTTGAATATTCCAAACATAGTTGGGTAGTCACTAACTTATAACTTCTTTACATATCATTCCTCTTTTAAATTTAACTAAGTCTATTGGTGCAGTTTAGGTACCTGCTATGATCACATTCATCATAGGGAATTTGTACCTGTACATGATATACCTTGATTTACCTTTTTTTTCATTCTGATCAAATGTTCCAGGATATGAGTGCAATATTATCAAATAATTTCATCTCCTTTTATCTGAATGCCACACAATGTTAAAAGTAGTTCTTAGGTATGTTTTCCCATTTCACACATAAGCAAATGAACTAAAAAAGAGGAAAATTTCCTGCAGAAATACCAAAAAATAGTCAAAAACAGGATTTCTGACTTGCTCTAATTCTTTCCTTTGATATGACAACCTGAAGCTAATAAAGTTAATTGATCTTGTCCTAATGTGGACAAGATTAAGTAGTTTACTTTTGGGTTTATACGTATGATATTTTTTCCTTGGCTACTAATATTTACCAATATAGTAAAAATAACATACATATTCTAGTTGTAGGGCTTACAGCTAGAGATATATATTTAAATATCAATTATATTTTTCAAATTATTTATGTACTTATTTCATATCTGCTTTTTTTATATGCAATGACAGAAACTGGGTTCTTAAACTTGCTCACTCTAATAGTAATTTTTTTCAGCTTTAAATCTCTGATGTTTTTGTTTTACTGTTCTGTATTTACTCTTATTATTATAATAAAATGATTTGCTTAATAGTAAGTGTGATAGACATTTAGAAAAATATTCTTCCATGTTGGTAGATGTCCTGTATAAAACCTGAAATTTTGAAGTGTGTGTATGTATATATATATATATATATATATATACACACACACATATATATATATTACCCTGCTTGCAGTTTTCTTTTCCACATCTCCAAAATCTTTCAAATTTACCAGCTCTCATGAATGTTGAGGACATTACGTTAGTGAAGTAAGTCAGACACAAAAAGATAGACTGCATACAATACCTGATCATATATGGTTCCCAAAGTAATCAAATTTATAGAGACAGAAAGTAGAATAGTGGTTTCCAGCGAATGAGAAATGGACAGGCTAGCTGGGGATTTAGCTCAGCGGCACAGCTCCTGCCTGGCAAGTGCAAAGTCGTGAGTTTGATTCCCGGTACCAAAAAAAAAAAAAAAAGAAATGGACAGGCTATAAAGAATGGGAAATTGCTTAACAAGTATATGATTTCAGTTTTATAAAGTAAGAAGAATTCTGGAGGTTGGTTGAATGCTAATATGAATATATTAGCACTACTACACTTTATGCTACAAGGGTTAAGATGGTAAATTTTTGTTATGTACACCTTACAACAATTTAAACAACAGAAAACAAGAAATTTTCCATCTCAGAGTTGTGTTTAATAACTCTAATCCTGACTTTTCTCTCTATCAATTCTGGACACCCAATACCTGTACTTTTATTTATCACTTTATCACTGCATTATATATTGTCAGAATCTCAACTTGTTTCACAGTGAATGACAGCACCCGGACACCTAGTAAAAGACTCATTCTCTTATTTCTATTCTAATCATAAATTGGCATGGGAGTCTCAGAGGACAATTGCTGACAGAATTAAAAGTCTATGTAAACAAAAAGATTTTGAAATTTCCAGTGCCACAAATTCAGTAACTGCACATTTTTGTTGATGCAATCTGGACAAGTGCTTGTAGAAATGGTTTTAGCCGGGTTAATTAGTGTTTCCTGTCCTCCGCTATGTCCAGCCTAATGTGTATAAGTTTAGGCAAGTCATGCAGGAAATGCTGAAGTCACTGCTTTAGTTCACATTCAATTCGGAGAACAGAATTCCCCTTTGTTGTCCGCATTTGTAGGAGTTTAAAACACAGATTAGACCCTCATAAACCCACTGAGCAACCTGGGCCAGCTAAAGTCAGAAAAGTTACCACCAAAGGTCTCAGTTTGTTCTGCTGAACTGGATGGCTGGTTCTGCTCCCTAGGGAACTGTTATGAATGTCTTATCTAATTAGATGTCTGCCTGCAAGTCTCCAAGAAACACTTTCTAAATAGTTCTCACTGGCATATTTTAAATCTGAGCCAGGGAAGAAGAGCAGATGAATTTGCTGCTTGTCTTCTACTGTCATTAGAAATGATATTTGAAAGAGATGGTGGTGATGCATACTTAATCTTGGAAATTCAGTACAGTCACACAGACTACATACAATGACTAGAATATACCTCATACTCTGCTTTGTTGAATCTTTCCCTCCTATACCGCTATTCTTAATCAAAGGCTTTGGCAGATACATAGTTTCTTTACCCTCCAGGGTTTCCAAAGTGTCAGGTCCATCCAAAGTCATTGATACAGCCATGCAAAAACCTTGTGCAAGTCATTCCTCAAATTTCTAACTCCTGTTCTTGATATTTAAGACATCCAGGTTTTTGTAAAAGCCAGGTCTTCTGACACTGTTATAGACAACTAAGATAAAAATATTATAGGCAGTCAGATAGGGCCAGCCCCTCAAAGGAGTCAGTGCAGAAGATGAGACACCTTACAACTATGGGAGAGACAGGCACCTTTGCTGTGGGTCCGACCTCAAGATAAAAGATAAAAACAAATGCACCCACATACTTTCTAAAGATAAACGTCAGTGACTGATATTCTAAATAGGTATTGATCACTCCGAGAAAGCCATGTAGAGCCAGCCCCCTCAGGAAAAGCCCCTGCTCTGAATTCATGCCTTCTTGCCACATGACTTGCTTTCCCATTTGATCCTGATTTAATCAATTTTACCTGAGTAATAATACTCATAATCTTATGGGTTGACCATAGTACCGTCTCACCTCATGCCCACCTTGTGATTTCCCATTTTTCCTTACCATGGACCCGCCTCACCTTGTGGATTTGCTCTATAAAAATCCCTAGAAAAGGCAGAGTCCTTGGCAACCCACTCAGGACCCCTTCTGTCTCTTTCTCGAACAGAAGCTATCTTTCCCTCAGTGAATGAATATATGCTGCTCTTAACCTCCATTGTTCCTAAAATTCATTCTTCAGTTTTAAAGAACATGAACTCATACTGGACATCCAGCAGGTTGGGAGTTTCTTTCTAACTCTTGTCCTTGATATGTAAGCTGTCCAAGTTTTTGCAAGAGCCAGACCTTCTGAGACCATCTCCAGTTAGTGGCACTTGTCCCAATCCTTGTAGCCAAGGAGACACACTGGCATCTCCCCCACAGTACTTCGGTACAGTACTCTGACCGCTAGAGTAGATTCGCTGGTCTACCTCAGTATTAATGGTGGAGTCACACACGACAGTCTCTCCATTAATTTCACAAGCACCAGGACATTGACATAGCCTCTCACAGTGAAGCAAACAAATCCAGCACGTGCTTCACTACATTCTGAGTAATCCCAAAGAAAGCTACAAACACCACATTCCCGCAACTGAATGAGACAAACTACTCTTCCCACCCAGAGCTCTAGATAATTTCTCTTTGCTCCAACAATGAGAGATAGCAATCTCATTCATAGTAGTGACCCAGAGTGAAGGGGACCACCTATTCATGTTGCTGGGCAAACTGTGGCCTTGGTCATCTCACCCTGAGGTCTTTCAGTCTCCTCCACAATCTAGTTCCTGAGACTCACCGTTCCCTCCCCTGTTTCTGATACATTTGAACATCCAGTCCTTCCTCACTCAGGGCTGCAGAAACACTGGCCCTTGACCTGTGAGTTCTTCAAACATCTGAGCTTCTCTCCTGAAAACTTTTATCCTGTGTTGTCCATGTTCTGCCTCCCAACACCAGAATTTATCAGTCACTCCCTTGTCAAATGCTGCAGAAACCTGGCTCCTTTCATATTCAGTGGGGCAAGCAAGTCCTCCCCTCTGACCATACCTTCAGGCTTTCTTAGCTTTATTCATCCAGTTAAGCTTAAATGTCTACTTGATTGGTTTGGAAAGCACCTAGGGGTTTAGGAAGGTACACTTCTGGGTATGTCTGGGTGGGCTATGGAGGCCTGATCGTGGATACTCCGTCTGGTCCCAGGTCCCTTTCTCTCTGGCACTCTTCCCCTGCTCTTCTTCCCAGCCATGGTGATGTGAGCACCTTTGCTTTCCAGACCGTCCTGCCTCTGCTGTAGTGTTCTTGCTCTGGAGCCAGCTGCTCAGAGACGGAAATCTTTGAAACCATGAACCGAGGAAATCATTTTTTTTGAAGTTGTGCGTATCAAGTATTTAGACTCAGAGACAAGAAACGTGACTAATGTCCCCCCTTTCCCACCTATGCTGAAGTCACACAGAACTCTAAATATTGCATTGCCAAGAAGTGCAGAGAAACCAACCATTGCCTCTGCAGGGCTACTGATATCTCTGCACTCCAGCGCATGTGTCAAATGGACTTGGCTTCCCTACCTACTGTACACACTCCACTTTCATATTGCTGTCCTCACCCACAACTCCAGAAATCTCTGCTGAACTAGTTTAAGAAATATCCTGGACATCTGCTGTGGTGGATTGACAACTGGTGGTCAACTTATCACACCCAGGTGAACTGCATCATCACGATGCTGGGTGTGGCTGGCCCACCTGAGGATTGTTGCCAACATCGTAAAAGGGAGAACTGAAGAGGAAGAGGTGCTGTGAGGTGTCGGTTGGTTCTTCTGGAGGACCTTGTCATGCTGGCTTTCCTGATGTGAGCTCAGCAGTTCTCATCATTGAAGGAGCTCAGGACCTTGTTGCTGAGGTTGGCTGAGGTACTTTTAGGGGGATCTTTGGTCCTCACTTTGAGTATTGTTTCTTGGATCCAGTGCAGATCCCTCTGCCTGCTGGCACAGACTTTCTAGCTCCCACCACTGACCTTAGGGCCTTTCTAGCACAAATCTGTGAAAAGAACTTGCATAAGGCATTGTCATGGGCTCTAGGTCTTCAGCTAGACTCATGCATGACATTATCATGGGATCTAGATCCTCAGCTGGATTCTTTGGGTCTTTAGTGTATGGACAGATTTCCTGCACTCTCTTTATATATGACTCTTTGGGAGACTCTTATAAAATAATCCTATAAATTATGTGTTTTGTATTGTTGCTCCAGCAAACCCTAACTACAACATCTATTCTCAGATGCACATTGGCTATTTTTTCAAGTTGTGAATATTAGACTTACTCAAGATCACCAAACTCATTACATAAAAATCTTTCACAGAATCTCCATTGTCTTTGAATATATTGTTTTAAGGACATCTAATCTAGGTTTTGCTTACTATCAACATTATCATTTCTACCGGGCATGGTGACACATGCCTATAATCCCAGCACTCAGAAGGCTGAGGCAGGAGGATCGTTGTGAGTTTGAGACCAGCCTGTGCTACAAAGTGAGCTCAAGACCAGCCTAAACCACCTAATGAGACCCTGTCTCAAAAGGACAAAACCAAAAGTATCATTTCTGTTTCCCTTTAGAATTCCATGAGCCATGTTAAACTTCTTGCACTCCCCTACGTGTACAATGTTATGTGTAGCAGACACAATCTCTTAATTGTTTTATTTATCTTCTCTCTTCCAACCACCACACCTATGTTTCTTCATGGCCAACAGAACCTTAGGTTTGTTTAGATAACCTTATACTTAGATCTAGAAAAAGCTTTGTAATTGGTCTAAGAGAATCAAGGAAACTCCATACATTTCTCCCACAGGTTGGCTAGAGTTTAAAAAATCTGGTTCTGGCCAAAAACAATGTGAGAAATGTGAGCTAGAAGATATCTATACAGAGTATTCTCCCTAAAATAAAGAACAAAAAAGAGGTGCAGGAAAGGGAGATTCCTCCCCACTTTCTCATTTAGTTCTGGACGTTGTTACAGGAGATACAATGCTGAAGAATCCGTGGGGAGTTGTTGAACAAATGACTTCTTTTTTGGAAAAACCACATTGTTTCTAGTTGACTTGGTATGTTTTAAAAACAATTTTCCACAATCTGTTTTGGTAGTCAAGAGAAAGAAGACTCAATCCCCAAGTGATCCTTTAGTAGTCCCTCTGGAAGAAACCAATTAGAATTAGATTGAGATGGAATTTAAGTTAAATAAATGCAGAACGCATGAGAGAGAGTAGTCACTTGGGTTATTCTTCATTGTAAGACACCCTGATGTAGTCTTAAGTAATAAAAGAAAACCCTGTGGGGCTTTGTTTCTTTATCTTTAATATTTACTGAATTCCAGAAAGAAATTTTCAGATCATCTGCATTTTAGCTCTCTCTTTTTACATCTTGCTTTCAGAATAATCTTAAAATTGGGGGGAAGGGACATGTGCCAACTATCACGACAAAGAAAGATGCTAAAATAAAATTGCATTTCTGAATCCATCAGAGATATTATATTTACCAAAAGTATTCAAGAAACAAAAATACACAATTTCAAAGATCAAGGGTTTCCTTAGAATTTAATTCAATTTCTTTCCCCAATCTTTGAGTTATCCAGAGCTATTAGTTGATAAAGTCATTAAAGGCAGAGAAATCTGGCGCTTATCTGTGTGGGTTTTGGACGTGGCTAAGGGTCATACCAAGTAGCAATTTGTGCATTGTTTCCACTTACCTACATGAATACTTTTGCAAATTGAAACAAAACAGCCCATGAAAGGATTAAATTATGTTGTGACCCTATTTCAAAAGAAAATTATGAGATATTTTCTGGAGGTATTGGCCTGAGGAGTGGTTCTTGCTATACAGGCATTACCGTATCTTTAATTCTTTTTTTTTTTTTTTTTTTTTGGCTCAACAGCAGAAGCATTTTTGCAGGTTCTCTTGGTAAAGATGTTCCATGTAAAAGAAGTCCAACAGCTCTCAGTTGTGGTTAGAAAGCTTTATGTGAATATACAGCACTACTCAGGGAAAGGAGAAATGTACAAGTCTCACTTCTGTCATCTGTGTATTTATTTGTAGCTGTGCATATGTTCTAAAGCCATGAGGCTAGAAGGAAGGAGGAGAGAAAGAATATCGGAATCCTACAGCAAAGTGCTGCAATTACCTTTAAGTTTCCATATGCAGACCTTTATGGACTCACAGCTTAAAATAAAATTTTTTATTGATTTTGCTATAGTGATTTACGGTTCCAAGATAATCAAATTGGCAGGTAACTGTTGAAATTGTCACAGATATATACAAGACACAGGCACAGAAATGCACTTTCATTAGTAATATCAATCTAAGAATTCCTAAAGCTGACATGCCTTTTCTTGGCAAATATCTGCAGATGTAACAATCATTCTAGGTGCCACCTTCAGGACCACTAGCTAGGGAGTATGCCTCCAGAAGAAAGAGTAATGTAGAGCTATTGCCATCTAGTGGCTAGTAATAGAATCGTCAGATGCCTTTTCACTGCCTTCACAGAGAAAATATTTTTATGAAGGTGTAAACATTGTGCAATTTTATCCCACTGCTCTGTGCATGCATGGCTGAATTAAAGCATTTCTGAAATAATTCAAGGGTACTTATTTCTATATAAGAACAGGTGCAACCTCTAGCCATTTTTAAACTTTTATTCATTTACCAAAAATTTATTGATCATAGCAAGGCTTCATGCCTAGCACTAGGGATATAGTGATGAGCTAGCATCAGAAACACTTCAAGTGGTAGTTCAAAAGCCATGGCTAGTTATTCTAGAACTCATATCCATCTCTGCATTTTTTTTATTTTATAGGTAGACATGGACATAGCTAGATAAATGCACATAGGAAACATGCATGCTTATGTAAAACAGTACTAGATATAATGCACACTGCAAGCCATTAATCAAAGTGGGTATTATACAAAGAATAAAATTAATATAAATATTTAAACCTATAAACTACATTAATTAATCTAGCAAAAATCTGCATTTGAAACCTCACTACAGCAGGGAGTGGTGGCACACACCTCTAATCCCAGCACTCCGGAGGCTGAGGCAGGAGGATCATTGCAAGTTCGAGGCCAGCCTGGGCTTGAAGTAAGTTCAAGACCAGTCTGAACTGCATTGTAAGACCCTGTCTCAAAAAGAAAAAAAAAAACTTCACCAAAATTAATATTTTAATAGGTGTTATTATAAAATGTCCTTCATTATTTAGACAAAATTTTGATTTTATGTTTTATGTTGCAGAAATTGAAGGAATGTGTTCATTTTACTTTAGTACTTGGCTTTTATGACCACTATAGCTGCAAAATATTTCTCAAAAGATCTGTGGACCCAACAGAAGAGATGAAGGATTAGCTACTCTTTCTAAATCCTATTAATTTCTTAGCCTCCCTGACAACATATCTTACTATCACTTGTACTGTTAAAACTTAATAAATTTACTCTTCCTTGATGTCAAAATCAGATTTTAAAATATATATTTAAAATAGTTTTAACTTTTGATTGACAAATAATGATTACATATAGTTTTAAAGAAACAGTCTAATGTTTCAATACAAGTATACATTGTGGAATCAGATTCTTGTAAATAAATCAGAAGAGATACTTCATTTTAAGATTTTCATCAAATGTCTTCAAAATCTCCTGAAAACCTTCATCTGAAATGTCTTAAAATGAATTAGAAAAATATCTCAACTTTTTAAAATGGATGATATGACAAGTTAAGTGTAAGAAATGAGCTTTATCATTTTTTACAGTCATGATATAAACATTTCCAAAATCCATTTCCAACATTCTTTTCCCAAAGTAGTATTTTTACAAAGTAGTATTTTTATTTTACAAAACAAATCGTTACTTTTCTTTCACTATTAGACCATCACTTTTACCTTGAAAGGAGACTATACCCAGTGTCTTAATCTATTCTGAGAATTTCTTGCAGGTAGTGGTCTATTAATACCTACTCACTGTCACAGAAAAGGTCACCAAATGTGAAACTCTTGTCATTTAGTGTAAGAAAAATGTTATTCTTTCATTTTTTTGCCAAAAGATAACAAAGGAACTGTACTGTTTAAAGCAAAAAAAGGTATGAAATACATTTATGTGGTCAAATTTTATGTCATTAAAAATTCCAGTGCTGTGTTGTGTTATAGTGAGTGTACACTTTTGGAGCCCAAATTCATAAATCCACAAGATCGTGTGCATATGAACTGCTGTGATGTGAACGAACTGCAGTGTACCCTGTGAATCTGAGCAGATGTGTGAGTGTGCAGCCATTAACCTCTTGGAGTTCTCAAATTTACTTTCCATCCTCTGGATACAAACTTTAGCTTAGAGGTACATGAACGAAATGAGGAACCCACTATTGATCATATATATTGTTAAAAATAATTTTTTTCATTCGAAATAAATATAAATAGCAATTTTAACATTGTCTTCCTGTGCGTCACTTTGGAGATCTTTGAGAGACCTTTGAAACGTTTCCTGGTTTTGATACTTCTTTCCCAGCCCTCAGGGTCAAAGACCTCTCCCTGATCTGAGTCTCAGCGGGAAGCTCCCAAGTAGAAGCTGTTGTCTCTGAAGATACGTTGAACTTAAGCCAGTCCTAAGTATAGTTAAGTATCTCTCGGGGCTGGGGATTTAGCTCAGCGGCAAAGCGCCTGCTTAGCAAGCGCAAGGTCGTGAGTTCGGTTCCCGGTACCGGAGAAAAACCAAAAAAAAAAAAAAAAACAAAGTATCTTTCAAAGACCGAGATATGCCTGTGGATAGTTTGCTGGTGTTCTGTGTTGCACAGGAGCTAACTTTAAATCTTCGTGAACTATTGGAAGCTTCCTTTTATGACTGGTTCAAGGGGGCAAGCTGTCTCCCCAGAGTTGCCCCTCTTAGAGAGCATGGGCCTCTGAAGCCTGTTGCAGGCCCTCCAAGTGGTGCTCCGCTTTCCTCCGGGATGAATTTTCAGCATTCAGTGCATGGGAGTGTCAGGCACCTTGTCTGAAGAAGGCGGCCTGTTGGCTCAGATTTCTGGGGCTGCTCATCTTGCAAGTTCTAGGGCAGAATTAGAAAGAGGCTTCCAACTCAGATGCATCAGCAAGTCTGACAGCTCTTGGGCTTCCAGAAAAGCAAGATTCTAATCACCAGGGAGCTCTGCACTCTGATGGGGCTGCCCCAAAAGCCAGCAGGACTCGGGAGAAGCTGGCAACTCAGGACAGCTGCTTGTACTGAAAGCTGGATACAAGGGAATTTTTTTTTTAATTTGAATGAAGTCCAGCCTACAGATAGAGAAGAATTCAGGCCAGCTTCTTCTAGTTGGGCGGGCCAAAGCCAGCAGGATCACCTGCATCTTCAATCTTTAAAGGTTCTGAGATTCTAGGTGAATCCTAGCAGAGCGTTGCCTGGAACTTGAGCAAGCAGGAACACTTCATTACATTTTTTATAAAAAGGCTGTAAACCAAATACCTTTATTGGGCAATAACTTTATTGATAGCAAAAGATGTGCCTGTTGTTCCAAATGATTAGTCTGTCCTCACAAAAATATGATATATTTATTCTGTTTCTATATGAGGATGACTGAATTCAAGTATTTTGAATTCTAGTAATTTTGTTTATATCCAAAATAGCTGTAGGATCTTGATTAAATGTGGAACATGCACATCACACACGTTGCCACTTCTTCTGTCTCATCCCATGGCTGGCAATGCCACTTAGACACTTTCTTGACACTGTACTTTTAGGCTCTTTCCCCCATGGCCTGCATGGACCTTTGATCTACATAATAGAGGTGCATAAATCGCTACCAAACTGCATTGTCTTTTTAAATGTTCTATTATGAAAAATTGCAAACTTACTAGCAAAGAGAATGGTATGCATCCCCACATAGCCGTCATTTCTTGTCAACATTATTTCCAACATCATTTCATCTATCCAACCCTCTTCATAAGCATACTTGCATATATTACTGTTTTTAAATAAAATTAAATTTGACTTCAAGTTTCTACCTGTTATCTGTTCAGAATACTAACCTTTTGGACAACTTTCTTCCTGCCTTTGCCTTGATGGGAAGGTGGTGATGGGGTTCCTCCAAAGTGGTACTTCACAGAGACCTCCCCTGCCTTCGGGAAATCTTGGAAAAGTTAAAAAATCCATTACTCATCCTGCACTGAACTTACAGTTCTGTTGCTCTGGAGACCTTCTGTACAGGTCAAGATACCTGAATTTGGCCTGTGTTCGAGCTCCAGTGTATAGGGTCGGTCTGGTCTCAAGAGAGTTATCAAGTGGTCATTCACCCTCAGAGATCCTCCTTCCTCCCAGGAGTATTGTAATGGAGATGATGTCACATCCAGAATATTCCATACATTAGCAAAATTAGCAAATTATCATCTGCCCTTGGACTCTTGTACACTCCAACTCTTTCATTGCTTTTAGCTATTTCACCCCATTCTGGAAATTCTCATTTCTCTTCCCTCCTGCTCATGTTATCCTCCGTGAATTTAAGCCTCCACAAAGACCATAAAAAGTTATTTTCTTCTGGTAATTTTGCTTTGACTCAGCAATTTCACCCAAGGGAAGGGAATGCAAATTTCTGTTGCCTTTTTGGAATGAGTGGAGGAAAATAGAAAACATAAAACATAAATTCTGCTCATTCATTTTCTTACATTTTTATGGTCAGAAAAGCAAAACACAATTTAATATTTCAAAAAATTACCTGTCATACCAGCTTTTCATGATTAAAAACAATGCCTCTATAAATGCGCTTTGTACTTTACCACAGTGTCTCATGTATGCTTTGTTCCAGCCAGCCAACAATCCATTCTTGTAGTCACGTGGGCAATTTTTTCAAAGTCTTTATTATTCTGGAGCAACACACTGAGGAAAAGCAGGAACAACTGCTGGTGGATCTGAGGCACGGAGTGAAATACTTACAATTGGAAAAGAATCTACTCAGCGGCTACCTGGGTGACTTGGCAAATCACTTTACAACTCTGGGCCCTAAGATCCTTAAAATTTAATAATAATTATAATGCTGTTGGTGATAATAGTAATATATGCCATAAACCAGTAAAAATATCAAGTAAATCAATACACATGAAGTCACCTTTTAAGAAAACATAATACTAAATTTAGCTATTATTTGTGTGAAACTTAAAGTTATATTTCTTTAAATGTGAACTTTTCTAATGTTTTGAAAGCTCAAAAAATGATGAGCTTTTTCTGATTCAGAGTAGAGTTCACATGTACTTAAGAATATACTAAAAAGCACAGGGGTTGGCTCAGTATACCCAAGTGGAAGTGTCTGCCTGACTGGGTGCTACCGCTGCGCACAGAGAATCATCATTCATACTTAGAACTTTCTGTTAGCGCTAGGAAATGCAATTGGCCTCTGAAGAAAGGCTTTATTCGGTCACAGTATTTGCCATATCAAAGTCTTTGTTATTATGCTTCCCTGAAATTGAAGATGTGCATATCTGGCTCACTGTTAGACAGACTCTAAGCTTTTATTTTTTTTACATGTGTGTGCCCAAAGTACGTATTTAAGGTGAAAATAGGGAAGTCACTCCTATGTTAGTCAAATAGCCTAGAAAATAAAACATCATGATGGGGCTGGGGATTTAGCTCAGCGGCAAAAGCACCTGCCTGGCAAGCGCAAGGTCGTGAGTTCGGTTCCCGGTACTGGAGAAAAACCAAAAAACCAAAAAAAAATAAATAAATAAATTAAAATAAAACATCATGATTGGTTAAGTTTAACATAGTTACCTGTCACAAACCATCCCTGGAAACAGAAGAACCACAGGAAAGAAACCAAGCACAGGAGAAGCTAAGCTTTTCATAGTCAAAGTGAGGCACTAAAAACTTGAGACCAGATAGATGTGGGTTCAGATTTGATCTCTGACTCTTCTTAACTTGGGCTGAGCTTAAGTCTATAAAATGGAGATTATAACAGTCCCTCAAATAGGGTTGTTGTGAAAATAAAAAATATATAATGTTGACATAGTCAATAAAAGCATCCATCATTGTCATGAGCATGCTAACCAGGACATCATGATTCCTTTGCCTAGCTCCCTAATAGGTGAAAAAGGGGAAGGCAGAGAGCTCGTGTCATAAGTCCTCCCTTACTTGGTCCTATATTTTCCCCAATAGATTAATGTTATTTAGGATGGTGACCTGTGGACCACTAAGGTTCTCCAGGCTATTCATTAAACAGAATTCCCTTTCTCTACTAGATTCTGAAAAAATATGAGCAATAGACAAAATAACGAAATTGAAGGCTAAAATATTATCTAAAATACTGGTGAAGCTAGGTAGAAAAATATACTTGGTAGGGAAAAACCAAACACATCAACTAAAACAGCTCCAGAATGGAAAAGTTGAATACCCCCAATTCAGGCAGCATTGGACTTTGGCAACAGGGAAGCCTAAACAAATCAAATAACAGTACAAGATCAGCTCATGCCATGTGGAGGTAAGCCATTCCCAATCTTAGCAAAGACTGTTACATGAGAGTAGCCTGGACTTCTAGTTTGGAAGCAGTATATAAGGATAGATGTGGTCCCTGTGGAAGACCACTGAACTTGATTGCTTAACTGAACTTTGAGTGTGGATTCCAACTTAAGAGCACAACCAGAAGTGGTGAGTGTACTCCTCAGAGAGAATCTTGAAATGCCTTTCAGAACCCAGGAACCAAACAGGAAATGCTAAGTGGTTAGCCGTGGGATACCTCCCTCACAGGAAGGAATTACAAGTAAGGGGTTCCGGTAAGTTTCCAAGAAACTCTTAAAGTGCTCTATCAGAAAAGAATGAGTGTTTCAGTATTTGCCACATTCAGAGTGTACTCATGCCAGATTATGATCACACCATACACAAAGCCTTTCCTGTCCTTATTTCTCTTTGTTCTCTCATTCCAACACAAGAGAAGATAAAAAACGGAAAACGGCAAGGAAATCAACATTGTATTTTCCCACTGCAGAATTTCCTGTTGAAGGATAGTTAAGCAGGAGAATGCAGAACACTTTAAAGTAAATGAAACATTGATGCTTTAATATATGTCTGGATTTTTTAACACTGGGAAATGACACTAGATTTTATTAACCAACAGCCAGAGAACATGTCAGAAATTTCATCCAGAGATGAAGAGAAATGTTTCTAAAAAGAAGACTGGAAAAGACAATTAACTGGAGTGACTGGCTTTTCTGTAAACTATTTTCTTTTGGTTTTTGGAGTTATTTTATTTTTAAAATTGACATACAATTGTACGCGTTTATTGTGTATAGCACGATATTTTGAAGAGTGCATGTGGAATGACTAGACCTGGCTAGTAAACATGCGCTTTAACTCACATAATTATCATTTTGGTAGTAAGAGCGCTTATTCACTCTCTTAGCTTTTTCAAAAATACAATATATTGTTACTAATTACAGTTAGCATGATGTACAGCAAATCTGTTGAAGTGATATCCCTAAGTAAATTCAATTTTGTACCCTTTGACCAAAGTCTCCTTTGTCCTCACTACCACTGCCTCAGCCCTGGATAACCATCGTTCTGTTCTCTTCTTAAATGAGTACAACTTCTTTAGATTCCTTGTAGGAGTGAGACCACGTGATGTTTGACTTTCGGTGCCTGGCGTATTTCACTTTCCATAGTGTACTGCGGATTTATCCATGCTGTCCTAAATGACATTATTTCCTTCTTTTTATGCTAAATAGTATTTCATTGTGTTTATATCCCACATTTTTTTGTCCAATAATCTGTTGATGGACACTTAGGTTATTCTGTATCCTGGCTATTGTAAATAATGTTGCTCTAAGTATGGAAGTATAGACATATTTGACATACTGACTGTATCTAGCTAGCTAGCTAACTAGCTATCCATTGATCCATATGCCAGGAGGAATATAGTGGGATAGCTGGAACATATGGTAGTTCTATTTCTATTTTTTGAGAAACTTTCATAACCTCCATAAAGGCTATAATTACACACCCACTATCAGTATGTAAGCATTCTCTTTTCTCCGCCAACACTTGTTATCTTTCGCCTGTTTGACAATAACCATTCTAACAGATATACAGTGATATCTCAGTGTGGTTTTGATTTTCATTTTTCTGACAATTAGTAAGGTTGAACATTTTTTACATTAGCCATTTGTGTATTTTCTTTTAAGAAGTGTCTATTCAGGTCTTATGCCTATTTCTTTTTCTTTAATTAATACAAAGGAGTACATATTTATGAGGTAAATGTGATGTTTTGTCCAATCTACATATTGAATAATAAGCAAATCACAATAACTAGCACATTCATAAACTAGCACTTTTATCCTTTTATCCTTCCTTCCTTTCTTTTTTCCCCCCAGGGAATTAAATCTAAGGCCTTTATGCTGAGCTACATCCCAGTTCATTTTTAATTTTCTTTATTTTGAGACAGTCTTCTAAAATCACTAAATTGCCCAGGCTGGATTTGAGTTTGCGTTCTTCCTGCCTCAGCCTCCTAGAGTGCTAGGACTACTGGCATACATCACTAGGGCTAACTTTTATCATTTTCTTATGGTGAATACATTCAAAATCCTCTAGTTATTTTAAGATATACAAAAAACATCACATTAAGTGTAATAAGTCAGACGTAGAAAACAAATACCACCAAAGAGACAACATCATACAAGAAAGAGACAACATCATACAAGTTTTCCAAGAAATTTTAAGAGTTTCTTGGAAACTTACTGGGTTTCATGGAAGCTGAGAGTAGGATAGTCAATATCCAAGGCTAAAGTGAACAGAGAGGAGTAGAGAGGAATAGAGAGGAGCAGAAGCTCCTCGAGGGGTGCACTGCTACCGTTAGACAGAAGGGCAGAGTCTTGGTAGTCTGTTGCACAGCGCAGTGAGTATAGTTACCAATAATGTCTTCACCTTTTTACTGAGGTGCTTATTCTCACTACCAAGTTGAATTAGTCACACATTTTTAATATTAACCCTTTACGGATCTAAACTTTGCAAATATTTTGAACCATTCTGTATGCTCTCTATTGTTCTGTTGATTATTCTCTTGGCTGAGCAGAAAAGTTTAGTTTTTAGTTTGATGCATGCTCATTGTTTTTGGTGTTTTCTTGACTTTTGGGGTAAATATATATTTATATATTATATTATTAAATATTATATATTTATATTATGTATAATATATAATTGATTTAATTTATATATATATATATATATATATATATATATATATATATGAAATCCTGCCACTTGTAAAGAGATGAATGAACCTGGAGAACATCTGGCTAATTGAAATGAAGCAGACATAGAAAGACAAAGACAAATACTACATGATATGACTTATATGTGATATTTTAAAAAGTCAAGTTCACATAAGCAGAGAGCAGAATAATGTTTACTAGAGGCTGGAAAATGAGAGGATGTTTTTTAAAGGATAGATATAGAATGTCTAGCTGTAAAAGGGGAGTAAGTTCTGAACATATCTTGTAAACCATTGTCACAGTGGTTAATAACGTAGTAAGTACTTGAAAACTGCTAAGAGAATAGATCTTACTTATTTTCACCACACAGAAAACAGTGAGAGGTGTATGAGGTGTTAGATGTGTTAAATTAACTTGACTTAGTTTTTGCACAGTGTATACATATACCAAAACACTGTTTACACTATAAACATATAATTTTAATTTGTGAATTAAATTCACAAATTTCAGCTTAATAAAACTGAAAATCAAATAAGCAAATAAATAAAAGCATACGTTACTGGGGGTGGTGGTGCACACCTGTGATCCTAGTACTCAGGAGGAAGAGGCAGGAGGATCGCTGTGAGTTCAAAGCCAGCCTGGACTACATAGTGTTCACAGTAAGGTGGATGAAGACACAGAATAATGTTCTTACGAGCCTGTCTTCCATTGGGTGGCAGGTGGCAGCAGTATTCACTGACTTTTGATCACACCTCATAATACCAGTCACAAAAGAGGACTTCTGGAACTGCTTCAAAAGGTGGAAAGAATGACAATATATGTGTGTCTGAAGCAAGGGAGAGTACGTTGAGAAGGATTAATGGGGACTTGTCTTACTATAACAATTTTTAAACTTTCACCATGTATTTTGTATGACGTTGTCTCTTTGGTGTTTTAGTGGAACTTGTGGCAAAAAAAATAGCAGAGACTGCATTTTTCCTCTACAGAGCCTAATTATGTAATAGATTCTTTTTAGAAATCAGTTGAGTGAAACATTCAGAATTTGGAGAAAGATGACAGCCAGAAATCTTCCTCGGCAAAAGTAACCACTTTCTGCAACACTGAGTAGCAATCATATGGACCACACACTTATTTTTCAGCACTCTGATAGGGAATATTTCCTACCTGATTTCAAGTCTGAGCAGACCTGGAGAACATGCTGTCTTGTCAGTCATCCAGCTGTCGGCTACCTTTAAGAAGGTGGATAAACAAGGTTCGTTGGCAGTCCAGCTACATAGACATAACCTTGTATTTCTTTCTTCCAAAAAGTGACCTTCCTCCATTTACACCCCGTGACTACAGTGATATCATTTGGAATGTAGAAGCACCTGGTTCTTTCTCTAATGGAGCTATTATAAAGTAGCAATCATGTCAGAATGTTCATGACATCATGAAAAATGTATTAGGAGACTTACATGCTCTCACTCTATTTCTTGTTATGACAAATAAATTACCTCAATGGAATGAAACAAAATAAGGTTTGCTGTACAATCCCTTCCACATAGCAGTTTAATCAGGCTTGTTTGTTCTCAGATGAAGGACATGCTGACACATGGCAAATGACCCAGAAATAGCTGAGCTACTCAGGCAGGTTTGAACAAGAACCCTTGTATATCAAAGCACTGGAAACTCCGTGTCTGCTTGATGGTTTTGACATTGCATGATGTGTATCAAACTCAGTGTCTCAAAAAGAACACGATAGGGTTCTCAAATCTAAGATGATTAGCTGTGTTCTTACCTGATATTGGTGATTTCAACCTTCTCTCTTCCATGTCAGTCTTGGAAGAGGGCTGTTCATTATAATAATCCTTTCAAAGGGCAAATTCTTTATTTCATTGAATTTCTCTATTGGTTTATCTTCAATGTCATTGATTTCCGATATTGTCTTTATTATTTCTTCCATCTGCTTGCTCCATGTTTACCTTGCTTATCCATTTTTAGGTTCTGAATCTGGGATCTTAGAGTACTGAGTGAACATATTTGCTTCTTGGTGCTGAGCCTGCACGCTACCACTGAGCTATGCCTTCAGCCCCATGTTTCCTATTTTCTAATGGGTACACTTAGTGCCATAAATTTCCCTCTCAGCATTGTTTAAACCACGCCCTCACTTTTTAATATAATAAAATATACATGATATAAACTTTGCGATTTTAACCATTTTTACTTGCACAGTTTTATTGTAGTACATTCACGTTGTTGCACAAACATTACCACTATCCATCTCCAGAGTTATTCATCTTCTCAGAGTGAGACTGTGCACCCATCAAACTAATTTCCCATTCTCCTTTCCTTCATATGCTGCATATTACCATTCTACTTTCTGTGTCCAATTTGACTATTGTGAATACCTCGTGCAAGCTAGAATTGTACAATGCTTGCCCTTTTGTGATCAGTGTGTACATTTTACTTAGCCTGTCTCAAGGTTCATTCATGTTGTAGCAAGTGTCACAATTTATTTCTTTTTTAAAGTGAATAATATTTCATGATATGGACCACATTTTGTGTGCCTACTCATTTGTCAGTGGACACTTAGGTTACATCTACCTTTTAGCTATTGTGAATTCTACTGTTATGAATGTAGGTGCATGCATATCTATGCAAGTCCTTGTTTTCAGTTATTTTCAGTATATACTCAGAAGCGGGATTTTTTAAAATTTATTTATTTTTGGTACTGGGAATTGAATTCAGTACCTTGTGCTTGCCAGGCATGCACTTGTGTCAGGAATTGTTGACTCATATATTAATTCTATGTTTAATAATTTGAGGACCAGCCATACTGTTTTCCAAACTTGCTACACTATTTTACATTTCAGGCAACAATGCACAGGGTTTTAAAGTTCTTCATATCTTTCTGAACACTTGTTATTTTCTGTTTGTTTAACAATAACATTCTAGTGGTCATTGTCAAACGTTCTATCACATTGTGATTTTGATTTTCATTTTCTCTAATGATTAGTCAAGTTTAGTGTATTTTCATGTGCTTGTTGGCCACCTGTGTGTCTTCTTTGGAGAAATGGTTACTCAAGTCATTTTCCCATTTTCTAATTTTTTTATTCAGTCTGTTCTATACATTTTAATGTTTTATATTTTTATTTTCATTCTGTTCTATGCAATTTTTCAGTGACACTTCTTTGATCCACAGGATTTTTCAAAAACTATTATTTTATTTTTAACAGTTTGGAGAGTTCCCAGTATTTTTCTGTCATGGATTTCAAATTTGCCTTTGCACAGTTAGTGAACATACTCTGTATAATTTTTATTCTTTTACGTTTGATGAGTATTGGGCTAAATTACAGTCTATATAAACCAATTTTTTATTAAATACGAGGTCCTATAAATTTTAGTTGCATACTGTTTATCCATGGTGGTGTCCAGTTTTGTTTTGTTTTATGTTTACACTTATTAGTATATGTTTGCAGTACAAAATATTACATCGGGGAATTGGTACATATGCATGACACATTTCAACTCTTCATTTTCCCTTTCCCTCCCCCACCCTTTTATTTTGCTAGCATCAGATGCATTTGTCTTATAAGACCTTCAGAAAGTTAATTACCATATATACAGCTTAAACAAAGGACTAAAAGGCCAAAAATCATATTAAAAATGTAAAGCAATTGAACTAAGTCCAGGTACACTTTTAGATACATTGTCCACACTAGATTACGATATTTTTTTCTCTCTCTTTTTTCCTATTATCGGTGGTGTTCAGATTTATTCCTCCATTTTCTATGCACATGTTCTATCAATTTATGATAGAAGGATGATGAAATTTCCAATTTTAACTGTGGATTTGTTTCTTTCTTTTTTTAATTCATATGTTTCTTGACATATTTTGCAACTCTGTTTTTTAATTAATTTAGCATTGCTAAACCTTCCTTGTACACTAATATTTTTGTAATGATATAGTTTTCTTTCCTTCTCTAATAATTTTCTTTTGCTCCAAAGTCTGTGATGTTGTTTCTATGGGAACTGGAGATTGAACTTGGATATTTGTGTATTCTAAACAAACATTCTTCCACTGAATTATACCTTAAGATTTTTCTTTCTTTTTTAAAATTTTATTTCTCACTGGACTACCCAGATTGGACTTGAACTTGTGATCTTCCTTTCTCAGCCTCCCCCTGAGTACCTGGGATTATAGGTGTGCACTGTTGCTCTGCCTTCTGATAGCCATTTCTGTTTTCCTTTGAATAGTGTTTGCAAGATATATCTTTTTTTCATCCTTTTAACTAACCTATGTCATTATATTTGAAGTGTATTTCAGCTAAAAGGCAAGTAATTATAATTAGCTATTGAATTCACTCTGCCAATTTCTTTTAATTGAATTTTACATAATTTTTGGTATGTTGCACCTTAAATCCACCATTTCATTTTTATTTTCTTTCTTTTTAAAGTATTTTTTTGTTCTACCTATAATGGAACAATTTTACAACCCACTTTGATTTGTTGAAATCAATGGACTTATGTGGTATAATGGTTTGTGTCTGGATGTCGCCTCAAAGCCTCATGAGGCAATGGGGGGCAGATTTTATGCAGGAAGCTGAATCTAGAGCTTGTGATTGGTTCATTGTCTAGTACTGGCATTGGGGGTGTAAGTGCTGCACCTGCTTAGGGTGGGTGGCCTGCATACAGTACAAGGAAGGAAAAGAGTCTTGTTCCTCCTCTTGCTTTTGTTGCTCTTGCTGTCTTCTGCCACCATAAACAATTGCCAAGCCACCTGCCTTGGAGTCAGCCAGTTATGCACTGAGACCTACAAACTGTGAGCTAAGCAAATCTTGTCCCTTTAGCTTTGGGTGTTGGGTATTCTTCTCAGCAACAAGAGAAAATTAACTAAGATAATGTAGTTTGCTATTTAGAAATTTTCATCCACTGATCTTTTGAATATTTCTTAACCCCTACATTCTCCCTTTTCCTTCTGGACTCAAATGCTAGAGCTTGTGTTATTTAGGCTCTGTTCATTTTCCTAAAGTTGATATTATTGCTCTTGTTCAAACTGAGCTGTTTCTATAGGTATGTCAGCCAGCTTATTCTTTTCATGTCTCTATATGTTGTTTTTGAGCACATTCTTTGAGTTTTTAGATTTCATTTATTGTATTTTTTCAGTTTTAAAATG
Organism: Chinchilla lanigera; assembly: GCF_000276665.1. NCBI lineage: Eukaryota > Metazoa > Chordata > Mammalia > Rodentia > Chinchillidae > Chinchilla > Chinchilla lanigera. The sequence continues at coordinate 22,004,116 of NW_004955419.1, read as the reverse complement.
TTTATTGTGAGGGAAGGAGGAATGGAGAAAAATTGATCAATGGGTACTAAATTGCTGGGATAGAAGTGTTAATGTGTTACTGTATCATAGAATAAATATAGGTACAAACTGTACTGTATATTTCAGGAAGTTAGAAGTAAGGATTTTGAATGTTTTCTTCATGAAGAATTGGTGCTTGAGGAGAGAGATGTTTAACTAGTTTATGTAATATGCATGCATTAAAATTGCACGTTACCCCCTTAATATATACAATTTTTATGTTTTTAAGTATCTGTTAAAAAGTCAATTTAATTTAAAAAAGCAAACTCTTCATTTGGCCTTCTTTGTATGCCTTGCTTCAATTTTAAGGTTGAATGTTACTGCTTACAATTTTTTACATTGACAAATAACATATCTATGGAGTACGATGCAATTCTCTGATTCATGTGTACATCGTAGAAAAATATAATGTATAAAATCTAATGAATTTATTTACCTCACCTGCTTATATTTTATAGTAAGAATATTTAAAATTTATTCTTTTAGAAACTCTGAGCTTTTTCTTTCATTTCTTTGCTAATGTTTTCTATTTCTTTGCTGAGACTTATTTCATCTGTTTTAAGCATATTCACAATTTCTTTCATTTGCCTTTTTAGTAGTTTTCTATTTTCAGATTTAGGATAGCTCCTTCTCACTCTCGGTGCCTGACATTTCTCTTGGCCCCCTTGGCTCTCCTTCAGCTGTAATAAGCAAGGGTAAGGCAGATGCCAGTTGGACCACGGTGCCAGCATCTATCAATTTTTCACATTTGCTCAGTAATAGTGAAGTCTCAGCTTTTTCTTTAGGTAATGTTTAGGATATGACTTTGTTTGATATGAAGCTATTTCATGTATTTTGTGGAATAAGTATTAGGAGGTAATTTATTATCTTCATTATTTCCAACTAACTGAATGACAGGTTTGTTTCTTATTAATTAAACCCCAAAGCTTGACTTTTTTATTTTCTCAGATATATTCTTACCCCTCAGTTCACTGGTTTGTTCCTAAGTTAACTAACCTAGAAAATTCCTGTAGCATTCAAACTTTGAAAGAAATTTTGCAAGTAACTTTGAGGATTGCTTTTTCAGATTGTGTTGGTTTATTTCTAAAGAATAAGACATTAGCTAGAACATGACCAGATTCTTATCTATTACAATGATAGAAGACATTTAGCATAAGTTAGAATCAGTAAAAGGAATTCATTACTTAAAGAAAGGTGGTCACAAAGTCAGTCTCTTTGGATTTGAGTCATATCATTACCTAATTTTCAATTCATTAATGTTTTAACCCCTGCACATGTAGAGGCATTATTTGGTTGAACTATCTAGTCTACTAATATTCTCATCTATTCTGAATTCATAACATTGTCTTGTAATCTAAACGATAATACATTTCTTCATAGTAACAAAAACTAAATTGTTGGTACAAATGAAATACTTTATATAAAATTAAAATAAACAAACAGGAGATGTCTGGGAACTGTAGCCAATATCAAAGCTTGAATCAAAGTTATAAAATATTACAGGGAGTCCTTGAATGTGAAGATGTGATTTTATAAAGGTCTTAATTAATCCTTAGATAATTAAGGAATTATCATATTCTCAGTATCAAAATTATACATAGATACATTTGAAAATAGCTAAAATAATTTAGGAAGAAAAAGTGGACTTGAAGAAGTTGGTAAACATTTTTCAAAGACTACTAAATGAGATTTACACCACTATAGATGTATAATCTTAAAAAATGAGGTGACAGCAGAAGTCATAGAAATGGAAGTGAATTAGAAAAGGACAAATTAAAATAATATAATAAAGTAATGCAAATTAATATTAAAATTATGAATTTCAGTCAGCTAAGGTGTCATAACAACCATGGACTGAATGGCTTAAACAACAGAAATTTATTTTCTCACAATACTGGAGACTGGAAGTTCAAGATCAAAGTACTGGCTGGGTCAGTTCCTCGGGAGGGCTCTCCTCCTGCCTCGCAGTTGGCTGCTTCTTGTTCTGTCTGTGTCCTTGTATGTCTCTTATTCTTCCTTATGAGCACTGTACCTGTCCGACTGGGGACCCACCCTTATGATCTCATTTTACTTTAACTCTTTACATGCCCTGACTCCCTACACAGTCATGTGAGGGTTTAGAGGGGTAAAAAATTGGAGGATGTGGGACAGAATTCAGTTTCTAGCAATCAGATGGTAGGAAGCATTAAATGTAAGAGTTAGGGGCACATAACATTGACACAAAATTGATTTTTGTAGAAATAAAATGATTTTAATTTCAGTACATCAGCAGATAAATTTGAGGCGAAATATATCTCTGGCTCTTTTTCCATTAAATACAGCATGTAGAATTTTGTAATTATCAGCAGTATTTACCCACATATCATTCTTGCTCTTTATGCACATAAATGCTTGCCTATAATTGGAAAAGTGCAAGAAGAAACAGAGCACTATCAGTCTTCTACGACTGCCATGTTGTTTTTTGCATCTGCTCCTTGAATGGGTGGAGAGGGAGAGGTATCCATGAGGTATGAAGTAGGTAGCACATGGTCCAGCCTCTAGCTGTACAGAACCTCCAGGAAAAAGCTGCACCTGCTTAGGTTGATGTTTCTCCAAAATTCAGGCTAAGGTGGAAAGGATAAAAATGTATTTTAGACTGATATTTAATTCTTGTCAATCTTGTTTTTCTCTCACAAAGCTTCAATACGTAGTCATAATTGTGTTTCTCAATCCAGTTTTATCTGCTTCAGGTGGTTCATGGAAACTCCTCTGCTCCTCTTTTCAATGGTTGACAAATATCCTTAGTTCTCACAATGAGTTTCCAGTGTTATCTTTAACTGTCTTTGTGAGTATTTTATTGGAAGAGGTACTGATAAGTTTAGAATACAAGCTCCAATTTAATTTCTATTTAAAACTTTCTTAAAACTCTTAAATAAAAGGAAAACTCAAGCCATGACCTTGCTTATTCATTATTCTCTCCCAAGTCAGACCGAGACCAGCTTCTTAATTTGCATTGCTGTATTGTTCATTTTTGATCTGTATCATCATGTCAGTCATTATGCCATCGTTCTTATGCTATTAAGTTCATAGAACAGAACAAAGAAAATGACCTTGGAACTATTTCTTATTTTTCTCACACTCTTAGTCTTGTCTGATAGCCCTTCAGGACTATAGGCCCTTGACATCCTTTAATACCAAGGTAAATTTTAATGAGCAATTAATCATTTTTGCTTAGCTTCCCATTTGCCCTGCACATTAATTTTGTGTCAGGAATTTGTCTACAATTTTTCCACTTAACACCTCATCTCTCCTCTCTCTTTCATTATTTTTGGCCTTGGCCAAAACCTAAAACACTGTAATAGCCAAGTCATCGAGATCAGCAGTTCCTGAAAAACAAAAACCCTTCATTTCGCTGTTTGCCTCATTTGACATCATGTTAGAAGAAGTTCTTTCTCCTAAGTGGTTTGTTTTTACCTTTTAAAGAAAAGTGGACAACTCAGACAGGTTGACTGGTAGCACAGGGGCAAAAAACACACTGCAAAGCAATAAATATGAAATTAGAATCTTGTCTGTAGCTACCGCACTTAAACGTCTATTAACTCCTAACTTTAGCTTCCTCGTGTAACATAGACTCTGAAAGTAAAGCTAATTATGTGGGCCAAGCACCTGACATAGTGCTATTTTCTTCTTCTTTTCTATCCATAGTTTGTGTAGTGTGCTTTTTGAGATACACATTGATGTATCCGTCTTGTCTGTATTTAAATATAAATCACATATAATTTTTAATCTCATATTAATATGATGAAATTAGATATAAGACTTACTGGAACTTCATTCTCAGGATTAGATGAGAAAAATGAAAAATGAACCAGAAAGAAGCCAAGGGTTCAGGGCACTAATGAAGCTGGACAGGTCAACTAATTTAAAGTCCAATCCAAGTATCTAATATAGATTTTTTAGTGGTTAGGTGCAGAGCCAACATCAGTTTCTATTGGTGTCCTGTTCAGATATCCTGATAACCATTAATCTTTTCAATACACTGTGTGCCAGTCATAGTTGTAAATGCAGCAGCTGTTTGGATAGTAATCAATAAATAAATCCAGCTGACCACAGTTATATACTTCCAGCTGGTAGGTCCCTTTCAAGGCAGAAGCTAGTGAGCTGACCCAAGCAAGGCAACTTGGTACCCTTAGAAGAACACTAGCAAGACACAACAGAGTCTGACAGGGGCTGCATTGCAGATGGGATCCAGTTTCAACAGGTGAAATGAAAACCAGATTTGAAGAAGAGGGAGGTAACCAGTGTAGGTTTGCCCAGAAATGTGAATACTGAATCCACAACAGCAGGCTTAACTGCAAACTTCCTATCATTAGAAAGTCCTCATTAGTTAGTAAATGCTTGTAGTAAATATACCTTTGCCCAGATCAATATTGAGAACTTCACAGGAGTAAGTTATGAAATGAGATCATCTCTCCCCTGAGCACATGAGAAAACAGAGGCCCATGGACATAGGCAATTGAAAAAATGATTAATGTGCCTGTGATAGTTAATATCGATTGGCAACTTGATTGGGTTTAGGGATGCCTTGGAGATTAGCAAAGCACACTTGTGGGTATGCTGTGACACATTGCCAGAGATGATTGGCGTGCAAGTTGCAAACTGAGGAGAAGATCCACACTGCTGTTGGTGCCACGTCCAATATGCTTGGTCCAATATGCTTGTAGGCTGGATGGAAGGAAAAGGGAAAGAGGAAGTCATCTAGGGTTTAAAACTTTGGTCCTCCTGGCACAGATGTGACTTTTGCATCTGCCATGCCGTGTGGACATCAGACTTCAGCTTCTTCAGGCTTTCAATATAGACTTACACTACTGAGTCTCCTAGGAGTTCTGAGGCTTTCAGCCTTAGCTACATTCTTGGTCCCTCTTGTTCAGTCTATCACATTTTAATGAGGGATTAGACAAATAAGTGTAGTTTATAACAACTTCTTCTGTAGTTCATATTTTGTGGGACAAATCAGATGACCATATTGGTGGAGTAGAGTTATAGTTCTCTTGTTTGTAATTTTTTTTTAACTCAGGGCCTTACTATGTATTTCAGGTGGACCTTGAACTCATGGTAATCCTTCTGCCTCAGCCTCCTGCATGCTGAGATAACAGGCATGTGTCACCACTGGCTGTAGATACAGTTCTTTACAATTGACCCATGATCTTATCACAATGACCCTAAAAGATTCAACCTGACTTTGAATCACTCTAAAATGCATTTTGTCAGGTAAGACCTGGAGCCCTGCTTTTGAGTAGCTGCACACAAATCTCTTAGGGTTGCCTCGGAAATGTGAATTTTTAGGGAGTATTTTACGTAATACACTGTACTCTGTGGTTTGAGAACCACTACTCTGTTACTTCTGTGAATCAAATTTTTATTGCTCCTCTCCAGACCCTGTCCCAAATATATATCATTTTCACAGTGTTTTAGCTATAGTATAGACAAACACTTATATTCTGCTTAAATAATTCAAAAGAGTAGTCTTGTTGTTACAGTCTTTTTAATAGTCATTTTAGTGGCTACATATTATTTTATTGTGATATAGGTCATATTGCCACTCTCAATAAATCATTTATAATTCTTCACCCCACATGTTCTTCTTTAACTGCTTTTGGATTAAGTTTGATGAAGTCTCAGAAAATAGGTTTACTGGGTCAATGATTTGACCACAATTTTTAACAACTAGACTCAAATATATGTACAGTATCTATAAAAGCCATCGCTTTTCATTTCACATTTATAAAGTGCGGCATAAAATTTAAAACATTTTTATCTAGGAAGATATTTGGCCAGAAGTAGAGAGAGTCAGGGGAGGAGGAGAGCACGTGACATACATAACTTAAATCTGTATCATAAAGGAGGTTCATGCTACTCTCTCTGGATGGAAAGAATAGAATTGCTTTGCAGATGTAAATGAGGGAAAAATGAAACCTCAAAGTGTAAACAATTTCCTAGAAGTCAGTTATAGAATTCCTTACTCTACCAAGAGACTATATCACATATTTTTATAAACTTTTAAAAAATTATCCTTCTTTCATGATTCTAACCAGTACTGTGGCTGCTGGTCTTGACCATACTGTTTTAGTTTCTTTTCTCTCATTGCTGAGGCAGAATACCAAACGCCCAAACTTAAAGGAGGAAAAGTTTATTTAGCTCATAGTCTGTGGAGGTTTTGATCCATAATTGGCTGGCTCCAAGGCAGGGTGGCATGTGGCAGAGGGGCAACCATTCATGGTGGGCAAAGTCAGTAAAAGTAACAGCCAGAATGACAGGGGACAGGCTTCTTTCTGTTCCTTATATTGTATGCAGGCTACACGCCCTAGAGCAGGTATAGCACTCATACCCTTAATCCCAGCATTAGACCATGAGTCAATCACAAACTCTAGCTTCATTCATTTCTGAAAATCCCATGCCCCATAACTGTATGAGGCTTTTGGGGGTATATCTAGACAAAAACCGTAACACATACCAATCCACTTTCTTCTCTGTAGCTAGGGGGATCATCTTTCTTAGTCATATGAACATCTTTGATCATTACTCTATTTTTCTCTAGATAAAACTCTAACATTTATTTGCACCTTGCTACATACAAGGTTTTGTGTTAGATCCTTCCTTCTACATACCTGTTCAGTGACTTTATTGAAGTACTCCAATGTATCATTTCAACTTACTTTTGATAAATGGAATAGCAATCCTTTTTCAGCCATTGTATCTCAAATTATCTCCTCTTGTCATTTACTTCTGCTACTAGTTTTATTTTGGGTGTTGAGATTATTTTCAAATATTTGCAGTCATTTCATTTTTTTCAGTGGGATTTGTTTCTTTACTATCTTAAGAATTGAAAGACATTTTCCCAAATAAACATGGGATAAATATTGATCTACTTTTTATGCTATTATATATGGTTCTCAGTTGTTTTTTCCTCAGAGCTATAAATTTATGCAGGACTTTTTTCACTGCACAATACAAGAAAGTGACCTAAGTTGTGTTCTCAATTTTTAATGAAATGTTTCCACACATGTGTTGGGGATACTGAACTCTTGAGCAGGCTCTTCCGTGGAAGAGTTCATAGCTGAATGTGCTGTTACACGATGAAGTCTGGTCTGAGGAGGTGTGTCACTGGAGGTGTGAGCAAGAAGGATATGTTCTTGTCTCTGTCTCTCCCTTCTCTTTCTGTCTCTGCTTCCTGGCTACATGGTTTGAGCAGCTTCCCTCCACCATGCTCTTCTGCCTTGTTCTTTCTGCCTTGGAGACAACCAACCATGGACTGAATCCTCTAAAACATTGAGCCAAAATAAACCTATCATCCTTTAAATTATGGTTGTTAAATATTGTGTTTCAACAGTAAGAGAACTTACTAATTTAGAAATTGATTATAGGAGTGGGGTAATTGTTAAATGTATCTGAAATGTATTCAGGATCCTTTAGAACTTGTGAGAGGAGTTTGGGAAGGTTGAGAGAAGTGTAGCAGAGAATGCTTAGGGTGCTGTGAGAAGAGCTGGAGGGATGATTCTGATTGGAATGCAGAAGATCAGAATGCTGACAGAAATGTGGACAGTAATCTTGAGGTTTCAGATGGGAATGAGGATTATATTAGAAACTGAACTAGTGGCTGTGCATGCTACATTCTGGCAAGGAACTTGTTTACATTTTCTACAGCCTAAGTTTTCATGCGAAGCTAAATTTAAAGGTGGCAGACTAACCAATCTACCAAAGAAAACTTGCAATATTTAGGCAGTGGCATGGGTATTGCTGGCTGTACCAGATCTAGCCAGACCTACCGTGAAAATCAGGAGCAAAAATGCAGATGTGTAAAGTTTGCAATTTCACCAGAAAGGAAGAAGCTGCAGATCTGGGAACAAGGAGACCGTGCTTGCTGAAGAGATTGTAATTAAAAAGAAGCCAAGAACTCTGCATCAGTACAGTAGGAAAGATGGCTTTAAGGAATTTTAAGAATTGGCCAGACTCTATACTTCATAGGCTCAATGGTATAAAAAGGGAAACATCTTTGAAACACTGTTTTGAAAAGAGAGTTCCAGGTCATCCAGCTCATTTAGGGATACCTAGGGGAGTATTTCTCTAAATTCAGCCATCTAGCCACTCAGAACTGGCTACCACCATGATAAAAGGGGCGAGGCTACTGCTTGAGCTGATGACAGACTTTGGTGTCATCTACCTGGTCTCATTTTTTTCATCTATGCATAATGCAAGAGTTATGGGATTGGAGAGGCTTTCACCCAGATATCAGAGGAAGGTCTGGGAAGCCAGGCAAAAATATGCAACAGGGCCACAGTTATTGCTAGAAGCACCTAAAAGCCAGTGAAAGAGTCTGAGGATGAAGCCAAAAATACAATGGAGACCCCAAGAAGTTGGAAATGCCAGGATGTGGAATGTCTATCAAGGAAAACTTCAGGCAGCTAGTGGGTCCCGCTCAAGACAGAGGCCATTTGGCCTGCCACTGACAATGCCATAGGAGCTTCCCACGCCCTTTGGAGTTCTCATTTTGCCACCATGCACTTAAAATGCTAGTCATGGAATTATAGGGTTTAATGTTTTCCCTGATGGATTTCATTCTTGCTTTGGTCTGATTCCTTTCTATTCCCATATTCCTCTGGTTTTGAACAGTAATGTTTACTTTGGGCCTCTGTGTACTAGAATTATTTAGCTCTCTTTTATTTTTATGGTGTCTCATAACAAGGAGTATGCCTTGAGCCTCAGAGGAGACTTTGTACTTGAACTTTTCAATAATGTTGGAACTTTTCTGACTCTGGGGACTCTATTTTTTGGTAACTCTTAGAGATGGACTAAATGTGTTTTACATAATGAGATAGACACAAGTCTTTGGGGGGCCAGGAGTAGAATGCTATGGATCAGAGTGTGAATATTGCCTAAAAGTGTCAGATGTTCAGAGATGGGGCTTTCAAAAGCTGATTTGATCTTGGGGGCACTATACTCATCAGTAATGAGTTCATAGCTGAATCTGGTGTTGCAAGGTAAGGCCTGGTCTGAAGTGGTAGATCACTGAGGGGGCGTGGTCTAGAAGATTGTATTGTTGTTCCTGGTTCTTCCCTTCTCTTCTGCTTTCTCTGCTTCTGGGTTACCGTGTGTTGAACAGCTTTCTCCTGCCATGCTCCTCTTTCATGCTATTTCTGCACTTGGAGCCAAACAATTATGAGCTGAATCCTCAGAAACTTGAGCCACAATAAACCTCACCTCCTTGTAGATGACTAGTATTTGTGTCTCCACCAGCAGAAAGCTAACTAATGCAGTCCTCCAGTTTCATCCATGTTGTAGTGAATGACTGGATATCATCCCTTTTAATAGTTGAGTCGTATTCCATGGTTAGTACATTGCTTGTATAATCTACTTTTCTTCCTCTTTTATGTCACTTCATTGTACAAGATAAAATCGAGGTTTTATTCATAACTATTTCTTCTCCCTCAGCTTCTTTACAAACTCTTACCCAATCCTTATCCAAGCACTCATATTTCTACATCACTTTAGGTTCCCCAAGATCAATTGGCCCAAGTGTCATTTTTCACCTAACCACTGCCAAACCTCATATGTGTGTTCTTCTCACTTTGGTGTCTTCTCCAATAAGTTTATCACAGATTGTCAAGATTTTTTTTAAAAAAAGTATATTAAATCATGTTATCTCTGTTTCCCACATAAAATTCTTTCATTCCCTCAAATTAATTTTGTAATAAAAATCCAGATTCAGTTCCAGGTTATAAGACCAAGTACATCTACTAATGAAACTATTAAAGAAACTAAATATGTAACTCAAAATATTTCCCATCAGGAAATCCTCAGGTGAAGTACTAGATTTTGCCAAATGTAGGCAAGAAATAACTACAACATTAGACTTACTCTTAAAACAGAGAATTCTCTCAATCTGTTTTATGAGGCCAGCAAAAATTAAATACTAAAATCTGAGGAAGTGATTAAAATAAAGAGTGTAACCCATTTTTTTCATAAGCAGACATGTTAAAACTCTAAATAAAATACCAGCAAATTAAATGCAAAAATATTTTTTTAAAAAAATGTCAACACTTAAGAACTATATTGACTTTATTTCTAGGAATAGTGATCTTGCACAAATACATGAGATCATTACCTTCCCTAGCTATCTATTGCTTAACACTTTGCAAAGGACTCATATTTCCTGTCCTGCAGTATGTAAAGTCTAACTAACCTCTACCTTTCTGTCCTTTTCTCCTTCCACCTGCTTCATATCTTCATTATTCCAGTTCCAGGCATTGAAAGTTGTACAACATGCTTTGTCTTACTGTAACTTCGTGCCTGTGAATTTACCATTTCCTATAATTGGATTCTCTCGTGCGCATTTCTGTTTCACTCACTCTTCAAACTCACTGGTATCTACAGATGTATTTAGTATGGCCTCTTTTGTTTCCTGATAGCACTTTGAAAACTTCATTAACATTTTCAGTGTATTTTCCTTATGCTGTGCCAGGTTGTATATACTGTGGGAAAAGAAGTAATTATATTTTAATACCTAACCCAGTGCTTGATGTTTAGGAGTCAATGCAAACAAAGACTAAGAAACCAAAAGTTGCCTTTCCTATGTTAGAATTGTAATACTTTTTTATATTAGTGTAGTCTAACTTAATGATGTTGGAGGTTAAAAGTAGTTTGGTGTCCAAATAACACTGCTAAATGCCTTCTTTTTAAAGATCATGACTTAAACCATTCACATCAAGATGTGAATTTTATGACACCAGTGTATGACTCCCCAAAACATATGATTGGACAATATAATAAGAACCAAAGGCCATTTACTAATCTGGCTCCTTTTCTGTGAATTTTCAATCACTCCCCAAGCTATCCAAGTTTTGTGTGATAGACTCTCTTATGCATCTCCCAGTAAACACTATGATACTCAAAAGGAGATATCACTGTCCCTGGACTTACCCTTTCTCATTATGCATTTCTCCAAGTCTGAATCCTGATACCTGAAGAAGCCTCCTGATCCATTAATAAAATAATTGATGATGCCTTTTCACCTGAGACTGACAGTCTTATCCAAGGCTAAGGATTGAAACAGGGGCTGTGAATTTTCAAATCCCCTCCTCTATGGAGATGTGATGACTTTTGAATAGTCACTTAGTATGTTGCATGCACACAAGTTTTCTTATCCTAGCCCCATTAGACCAAGCCACTATTTTCCTATGTCAAATCTAGTCAAAATCACCATTAATGAAGAAAATAAGCCTACTCGGCTTTTGCAAAGGGCTTTATCTTTTCCCTATACATGTTAGTCACTTCCTTATCACCAACACAGGATGCTAACACCTGCAAATTAAAGTAGGAAAGATTTATTTTGGCTTACAGTTTGTACAGGTTTTGGTTCACAGTCTACTGGCTCCAAGGCAGGAAAGTAGAGGGGCACAGTATAAGCAAGGCTGCTCATCTCATAGCAGCCCGGAAGCAGAGAAATATGGGAGGGCTCAAGGAAGGAGATATATTTTTTCAGGCCACAGCCCCAGTAACGTGTGTCTTCCTATCAGGTTCCACCTTCCCATGGCATATTTAGCTATAAACTCATCCGTAGACTAATCCATTGGTGAGTATACTGTCCCCATGATCCAGTTGCCTCCCAAAAGCCTAGCTATAAGCACATGAGGCTTTAGTGGGGCATCTTGATTCACACCTTAACACTAAAACTGAACCCATTATTGTATAAAATATGATAGAAACTTCTGTTTCTCTACCTGGCAGCTAACTAACATTAAGGATAAAATCTCCTGGTAAAAATATGGCCTTCAGATCAATTCTTCTGGGGAGGCCTTCATTAAACTAATCTAGTTCAATCTTGTTCTAGAAATGATAAGCAGTAATAACCAAATTTTCTCTTAAGCTACATGAATTCAAAAATATTTATCAAATAATGTTTATTATCAAAGTTTGTAAATCAACCCCCTAATCTTTGGGCAACAAAGATATTCTTTACAATATTTTACATTTCATTCCCTGAATTTTGTAAAGAAAAATAAACTTTCTCGTCTCAACTCTAACTTCTATGGATATAAAACTTTTCATGATGACAAACATAATTTGTTCAGATCATTTTGGGTATTTATTTTGTCCTCAAAATTTCAACAAATACTTTATATAGACATCAAAATTTATACAACATTTGATAAGTAATGATAGCCTCATTTTATAGCTATGCAAACAACTTAAGAGATTGAACTTCAGTTTTATTTTTCTCCCAAGTCAATTCATCACAGTAGCCAAGAAGGGATGACAGGCAGCCATCCCCTCAGAGATCAGGTAGAAACATCTTTTAATTCTGTTAAAAGGGGCTTATGAAGACAAGGTCTTTCATCTTCCTGCTCACTGAAACACAGAGTCAAGTAATAGAGGTGACTGTAGAGACAGAGTGATTGAAGGGTGTCTAGAAACCTTCTCACAAACTATTGATTTTTTGGTATGTTCTCTGGGGTGAGTGGATTTTGATATTTTTCCTTTGTCTTCTCATATTCTGGCTTTACTCAGTGAGACACCTATGTGCTATGTTCTCTTAAGATACACAGTACTCATTTGCAATTAGAAAAACTTCTCATTTGCAAATCTCAGTTAAAACTACAAGAATGGCAGCATTCTTCCTACCAGTGTGGTGACTAATGACTTAAACTATTCCGTGTAGGTGTGTGTGATTGTCATGTAAAATTGTTTTGCCCTCAGAGCACTACTTAGCCAGGGACAGGTCAGTTCTGATCCTGAACTCATCCTTGAAGAGTTAAGCTTAATTATCTTATAATTGTGTAGAAAACCCAAGCAGAGCTTCTTCTCGTGAGAAGCAGCTACAGCACTACAGCGCACATAGCAGATCAGAAACTTTCTTCAAATTATGTAGCAAATGTCATGAGAGAAAGAAGGACAGGTAACTATTCTGTGTACTGCACTTAATTTTTTTGTCTTTTTAAGCCATTTTTATACATATCAATATGCATTGCCCTAATTGTAATATTCATGGACATTTTCACAAAACAATATCATTAAAATATATTTATACACAAAATAAGATAAGATAGTAATACAGCTAATTTCTATTAGTTCATGGAAAAAAAAGGTTTGTGCTAATATTGTTTGGACAAGATCTCATGTCTCTATCTTGTACTCTGAGTAACTATTAAGAAGACAGCAATACTCAATGCATTAGTTATTGTAGCTCTTCCACTAATCTGTTTTGAAACTCTGTTTTATTGGTTTTTTTTTTCTGTTTAAAATTTTAAAATAAAGCAGTGTAGCAAGTACAGCAAAAGAGGTTAGGGTTTTAAAGGAATTTGCTTCTGGAAAAAAATCCCATGGAACCATGGGAAATTTGCTTTCTCAATTTAAATTTAAAAGCATACTTTATGGGGAAACTCACTAAGACAAAACATCTCATTACTGGTGCATCCAATGGGATTGAATTATGGCTCCGTAATTTAGACATAAACAAATTGATTTAATTGTTAATTTGATGATTCACAATGCTGTTTTCCTCCTGTTGAATTTAAACTGGGATTATTTAACTCCCAAACATTGCATACTCAAAGAATATAAATATAGTAGCTACGAACCCCTTATTTTTAATTCTATTCATGAAGGTAATTACCTTTTCCTGTGTACTAGGAATCTGGCTGTGTTCTATTGATGGCAGATGCTATATTCCCCTTCTTTTCATTTGCTCTATCCATTGTAATTCTCTGTTTTCTGCCCTTTAAATGGCATTTCTCATCATTGGCTACTTCCTAACCATTTAAGTATTATTTAATAAAGGCATCCAAAAGGCTATGATATAAGATACTCACTCTCTCAGTCACTACCAACGGCCAGTAGATAATATTATACTCATCTTAAAAATGGGAAAACTGACACAGAGGAGCTTTGACAATAGGGTCTACAGTTAGGAAAAGGAAGTACTCTCCTTTCCCCCAGAAATCTTTCAATAGTACCATAAGTCATCTCCCTACAGTCCTCCTTCACTGGGACTACAGGTCTCTTTGATAAATAACTCCTTGGATAACTTCTCCTCACACCTTGCTCAGTTATGTTTCCCTTTTAATTTATCTTCCCATTTCTCATTCCCACCACACCTTTATTTATAAAGAAAAATTAAATACATCACATTGATCCATTCAGAGCTCTTCTTCATTTTTTCTAAAAAAACATGACATTTTGGGTAACTTTTGCTAAGAAGATATGCTTTATTTTACTAAAGCATTTATCATGTGTGTTTTTACATGTGTGTGTGTGTGTGTGTGTGTGTGTGTAACATATCCACTAATATGTAAAGAACATATAGGGTACATATACTTTATGTGAAAACAATTTCATATTTTGCATAACCTTTCCTAGCAATTTCTTTCTTTTTTTATTTTAAAGAGAGTAATAAACGAGAAACAAACAAAAAAATAGAACAGTAGCAGCATACCAGTATCATGAACATAAATAAATCAGAGCAAGAACATTCAAAGTGATACAGGGTCTCAAGGCAAAATAAAACAAATCAACAGTGGTTGGTACATTGCATATTGCTATCCTCAACTACATTGCTCAGATTACCAGATGTAAGAATGAAAGATTGCTCAAATCATTAAAAAGAATAAGAAAATAATTATTCGGTAAAACATTAGAGATAATACAGAGTATCACTAGACAAGATGGTAGGAGTTCACCATTGTAATTCCATCGCATACTGTTACCTTCAAATCAGTTGCTCAGACCACCAGGCACAAGCATGCAAAATTGATCAGAACACAAAAAACTGTAAGCATTAACCGTTCATTTCAATACACCATCAGACATCAGCAATACAGTTATTCCAGCTATTCATATATATATTTATATTTTGCATTCCTTCTTTCTTTTTTCTTCTTTCCCTCATCCCAGTCATTCCTTCCTTTGAGCAATTTCTTTCCCTTTTCTATCATCTATTGTACATTTTGAGTTTTACCTAGTCTTTCAGGCTCCTACACCAAGGAGGCAATATGATGTTTACCCATCTGGGTCTGATTTATTTCACTTAAGAGTATGGTCTCTAGTTGCACCCATTTACCTACAAAAGCCTCGAGATTATCTTTTTTAATAGCTGAGTAATACTCCATTGTATAAAAATACCACATCTTTTTTATCCATTCCTCAGTGGATGGGCATCTGGTTTGTTTCCAAGATTTAGCTATAACAAATTGTGCTGTTATAAACATGGGTGCACATATATTGCTATGGTATGATGTCTTTAATTCTTCTGGGAAAATACCCAGAAACTGGGTTAAATGGGACGTCCAATCCTAGTTTTGTAAGGAATCTCCAAACTGATTTCCACAGTGGTTTCACCAATCTGCACTCCCACCAGCAGTGGAGTAAGGTTCCTTTCTCCCCACCGCTTCTCCAGCATTTGTTATTTGTTGATTTCTTGATGATAGCCATTCTTTCTGGGGTGAGATGGAATCTCAGTGTTGTTTTAATTTAGCAGTCTCTTTCAATGGCTTACTTTCAAGTCTTTAATCCCTAGATTATAGGAAGAATTTTTTAATTGACCTCTTTACCCTCAAGGATTTCTCACTTCGAATCTAGACTGAGACTAGTGGATTCATTTTTCTGAAACACAAGAAAAATCTTATCAGCTTGTAGTTCAGACACTTTGTTGGTTCCAAATTGATTATCAGTACCATACCTTTTAATGATTAGCTTGGTAAACTGGTGAATCAGTAAACTGGTAAACCGGTGAACCTATACCATACCTTTTAATGACTAATTTGGCTTCAAGCTTTTTTTTTTAACCTTATTTTATACCACTTTTCTTAATGCCGTAACCAGATAGAACTAGCTAGTCTCTTCATGACTAAAAAATAAATACTAAGCATGCTGATGACATCTGTCTTTTTAACAGTTTCCTTAATGCTTACCCCTTGATAAGTTTCTCACATTTTGATAGTACTAAGCTAAACTATCAGATTTGCTATGGAATGTACTGTTCATATTTAGAAAAGACCTGTCTCACCTCTAAATTTGCATAGGATTGCCTGCATTGTTTTCATAAAATTTGCAACTTTCTATACTGTATTGTTGATATCTTTATTGTCATATTAGAAATAGGTAGAAAATTATATCTGACTATTTTGGATTTGGTTTCTTATTTAAAAAAATAGTAAAGTCAAAATTTTTTTAATCACCATTTTCATTAAAATAATTATGCAAACTAGTCCATAGGCATTTAGTCCATTGTCTAAATGTAGACAGAGACATTTAGTCCAATAGTCCATTGGTTATTAAAAAATATTGAAGCACTAAATTGTGAAATCCTTGAGTAAGGGAACTATAATCCTTCATATACATACACTCCTTGAGACAGCAACTATATGTTTTGTAGCACTCTGATTCTTCTCCATACTATACTACTTATTACATTGTATTATAAATATTTAATTTCTGTCTTTTACTTGTACTCTAAATTTCTCAAAATAAAAGCCATGTGTTACTTAGCTTCTTGTTCCAAGATTTTAAAATTCAGTTCTAACTTGCTACTCAAATGAGCAGTCAGACTAAAATTTTATTGTTGTTGTTTTTTTTTTTGGCTTTTTCTCCGGTACCGGGAACCGAACTCACGACCTTGCGCTTGCCAGGCAGGCGCTTTTGCCACTGAGCTAAATCCCCAGCCCCCAGACTAAAATTTTAATAGCAAAATAATTATCAATACTTTGGTCAAATCCCACTAAATATTCAGAAGTCATAAGAAAACACATTAAGATTAATTATTAATTAAAATCTCAAAGAAAAATGTTCTCAAAATAGTTTTATTAAATGTTTTTGAAAATAAATAAAATGATATCACTGACAACTTTCACATTTCCAGTCAAATACTAGTCCTAAAAATAAAATAGAGAATAAGTTTGTTGAAAAAAATCATTTTTTTAAAGATCACAGCATAAAGTGCTTCCAGCGGAATAACCCCAACTAATATTACCAAAAGATTCTAACAACTGACAGAACAAAGGCTTCTTGGAACGTTGCAATACCATTTTAGAAACTATTTTAAATAGCCCTGAATTTGGAGTCATGAGGTCTGGATTGGAGTCTTCCTCGTGAAATTGTAAACTCTTTAGTTTTAGAAAACCATTTATCTTCTCTGAGATTGTTTTCTTGCCTATAAACTAAGGTAATTTTCTGATACTATCTCTGTGTTATACACTTCTGTTATTTTAAGCATGCATGTCATAATCTCTAGTTTAAAACTTTACATTAATTTGTAAATGGAAAGCTACATTAAATTGACTTTTAGAGTCAATCGACCTATTTGGGAAAAGTGCATACAGTTAATCATTTATTCATTTCCTTCACTGGGCCACAGAATTTTTGCTTTTCTTTTCTGCTTCCAAGTCTATTGTGTTTTGTGTGTTTACTTGAAAGAGATATAAATATATGGGAACAGTCCAACTTGAATTTTTGTTCTTAGTAACAGCTGCTAGGAAATGTTATTAGAGGAATGCTCTATAACCTCCAGGTCCAGCAGTTAAAGAGTCTCACTGTGACACTGTACCCTGAAATCATGTTCATCTGAGTGAAGTTAGAGCCTACTTAGCACACAAACATAAGCATGTCTACTTTGTACCTGTCAAATTTTGTCAGTGTTGATCTTCAGCTCTGCTTTTATTATATAATCTCACCCTAACAAAGATTGAGGCAATCAGTAGCTTTCTTTAAGAATTTGGAATGAATAGGGTGAGTGGGAATGAATAACCTCATTTCCTGCCCTGAAAAATTGGTAAACACTTTCTACTTAGGTCTTTTGGAGCTCCTCTGATGTCTGTTCATGTTGGCCATCTAGTCGTCTTTTGGATTTACTAATGTATTATAAATCTTTTTTGAAAATTTCACTTTATAGAAGCATAACTGGATTAAAATCCATTCCTTATAACCTAAGGAGACCTCAAGTAGTACAAGGATGTAAAATTATAGTCAAGGAATGATGATCGTAAAAGTGTGCTTATTTTCTCCTTAGCCAAAAAACTTGGTATTTATAAAAAATTAGAGTTTTAAATGTTGTTTAATTTTATACTGTTGTCTATTAGGAAAATTGATAATTTCATCTTCCTTATTTCATTCTCCCACTCTGTCATAACTTCTAATTGTATCCACCTGGTTCAAGGATATGTGATGTTTCCTTTACTGAAAATCTATAGATAGCAACAGTATTGTTTATTGATGAAGATAACCATTCAAACATATTATGCTTTTTCCACTTCCCAAATTACAATGACTAAAAACTCAGCTTCTAATATACATATAACTCAGGGCATTGACTGACACAAAATAGATTTCTATAAATGAAATACATTTGCATGAATTTCTAAGATAGGGAGATGTGGGCATTATTCTGTTATTATACACAGAGAGTGCATATTAAGAGAAGGCTGTAGTGGAGACAAGCAAAGCGTGGGAGAGGCTTGATGTAGCTAAGTACCAAAGGTGATCTAGAAAAAACTGATAATAGAAAAGGGTCATCCATGGTGGGATACACCTGACTTCTCATCAACAACACTGGAAATACAGAAAGATGGAGTCCTAAGGGCAGCGTCTTCACAAATAGAAGACTGAATGAATTTGACCCTCGATTTCCCACCCAGCCAAACTGCAAATAAATGTGAAGATAAAAATAACAATGCAGAAACATAAGAGCTAAATTTATCCTCTTTGTATCTACAACTCATTTAGGATGAACTATTGCAGAATGAAAGCTATATCCATAAAAAGAAAATGACATAGAATCCAAGAAAGACTTAAACTATCCCAAGAGTGAAATGAATAGCCAGCTGTGCAGTAGGCGTAGAAAACAAAGTTTAAACTAGAAAGATAATTTGGAAACTTTAGGAGGAAAATGGATGCACAGAAACTGGAAGAGGCGAAGGACACCATCCCCTCAAGACTCTAGAGGAAGTAGCACCCTGACAACTCCTTGGTTTTTCCTAGCAAAAATAAGTTGAACCTCTAGCCTTTGGAAGGAACCATGGGAAAATAAGGATTTTATAAAAGTGAACAAATTTCTCACAATTGGTTAAATCAGCATAGAAAACTAATATATATTGCTTTTAATCTTTATCAGCTTTATTGAGCCTTTAATTGACTCTTACAGTTGCATACATTGAAGGTATACAATGCAGCCAGGTGTGGAGGTTCATTCCTATAAACCTGTCACTCTGGGAAGCTGAGAAAAGAGAATTGCAAGTTCAAGCCCCTCCTTGGCAATTTAATGCCTTAGCAAAAACCAGTCTCAAAATAAAAACAAATAAAAAAATAAAAATAGGCTGGGAATGTAGTTCATTGCCATGGCCTGGCTTCAGAGCTCAGCACCCACCCAACCACAAACACACACGTATACAACGTGATGCTAGGATGTACATACACATTGTGAAACGACTGCCCCAGTCAAGCTAATTTATATGTCACTTTTCCTTCCCTGTGATTTTCTTGTTTCTGTGTCTCACTAAATTTCCAGGTACTCTGCCAACTGTAAGCTCTGACCACAGATATTTAAAGCAGTAAGGTTTCCATTTGCAACTACAAATGTGAGCAATCAAGTCATGAAAGGCACAGCCAACTGTCAGTCTTACTAGAAGTCATCCTATTTCCTTCTTCATTGTCAGGAATCTGAGGTTCTCCCACATTCATGCATAGTTTACCATTCTGTAAGTGATTTGAGCAGGGTTTAAACTCACATTTTGGGTCTCACTCTTACCAAGGATCCCTCGCTTCTAGAGTTCTCTCCTTAAAGATTCAGCTGTCCTTCTGCCCTGAACTCCATCACCTGCTCTCTCGAGCCAGTAGAGCTGTGGTTTTCTACTCTCAGTGTAGAAGTAGTGGTAGAGTGACTCCAGGCAAAAAGCAAGAAAGCAGGAAAACAAGCAAGCAAGCAAGCAAGCAAGAAAGAAAGAAAGAAAGAAAGAAAGAAAGAAAGAAAGAAAGAAAGAAAGAACGGTAATGAACCTGCAGTTCTTAGTTGATTCAGAAGTATTTTGAGACCAAATATTTCTCATGTTTCTGCTTGCCTTTTATCCTTTTACATTGTTTCTGGGTAATGGTTTTAAATAATTCTGGGTGGTGGTTTTAAATAATATATTAGTTTTCTGAATCTTTAGAATCTATTTTATAATTCTATTTGTTTTAAAATATACTACATGAAAATCTTTTTTCATGTTAAGCCAAGTTTAATCTTCAGAATGTATATTTAACCTATCATATTTGTGTTCCTATCTTTTCCCACATGATTTATACGTGTATTAGTACAACTCTTATCCCAAAGTCCTGATAAATTCTTGCAAATATGGCTATTGCCTTTCATTTATCCGTGTGTTTTTTTGTTTCTTCCTTTGTTTAACCAGTGAAAGACACCAGCCTGAATGAGTACTACTTACTCATTTATTTAAAAGTGTTACTCTGCTGTTAACAGATTTGTGTATGGACTGTTGTAGCATGGGTTCTAGTCAAGGTTACTTACAAAATAGTTCCTTGAAATACTCACCTACAAAATAAAGATTATAATAAACGTGATTGTTCTGAGAATCCAGTGGGTTAGTATTATCAACTGTTTCAAACACTTAAAATCAACATAATATTAGCTGATTAATAAGGCTGACTTATTTTAACTGCCCCTTTCATTTTTATCTCCATGTCACCAACAAGAATTACATTGGGGTTTTTCAATTTGATCATTTCTTATCCACTTATATACAGTTATATCAATACAAGATGTTACAGTACTTAAACCAGACTTTTATTACTTTAAATTGCAGCCAAATTGTTAGGTTTAGTAATTTATGTTTGTCTTGTTGGCTCTAATGTTCACTATATTAATATGATAAAAATAAAAATCTAGTAACATGTTCATGAGGTGTGATCCTATTGCTAATGATGTGTTTATATAATGCATTAAATAACAAATAATTTAAAGTATCTTTCTTGCTGTATGCCTATTAATATCAGATAGATATTGTTAGGAGAAAGATGGAAAATCTTTTACCACTGTACAGATCTGATACCTATAAAAACAATGGGGGAAGAGTGTAGACTTGGGCAGGGGATGCTACAATCCATGAGGTAGATCTGTTAAAGACTCAGTTGATCCTAAAATGGGACAAGTATGCTCTGAGACACAAGACATTGGTTCCTGGATCTTAAACCAAGACCTGCTATTCACTGAAGATGGAAACATCTTTTTCTCCATCCTCCATCATTTTCCTCTATCCTCCCTTGCTAATAATGCATGGAATGCAGCCCCTCCTTAAACCCTACTCCTACAGCAAGGACCAGGTGTGCTGAAACTGCCCGCGGGGGTGGAAGGGAAATTCCAGGCTGTCTCCAACAGTGAGAATTGCCATTCATCCATTTTAGAAGAGAAAGTGCAATAAAATATGAGAGAGAAGTGAGTTTCTCAAACGGGAAGGAAATCAAGAGATGGAGGGGGGAGAGGATGCAGATTTTTTTTAAAAGGAATAGAGATATGTTATGTATATGTACTCCGCAAAACAAACGTAAACATTATGCTTTGAAAACATGTAAAAAAAAAAGGAAAGAGGTCAAGAGATGTGGATGTGGATGGGGACAGGGATGGGGATAGGGGTGGAGCAGGGGAGGGAGGGAAGGAAAGGAAAGAGGAGGAAAAAGGAAGTAAGGCGTGCTATGTACATGCACCAACTTCCCACAAGGAAGGTAAACACGTACTCCACACATGTACTAACAAAACTAACAAACTAAAGTAACAAATTAAAATAAAGTTTTAAAAATTTAAAAACTAATGAACTAAACTAAAATAAAGTTTTATTACTAAACAACTAAAATAAAATAAAACTAAAATAACTAATATAAACTAAACTAACAAACTAAACTATCAAACAAAATAAAGTTTTAAAACAAACAAGCTTGAAATTACTAAAAATTACTGTAAGCCCTGACCACAGGTATTTAAAGCAGTAAGGTTTCCATCTGCAGTGGCAAATGTGAGCAAGCAAGCAAGCCATCAAAGGCGCAGCCAACTGTCAGTCTTCCTCGAAGTCATCCTATTTCTTTAAATTACTAAATAAAAGAAAAACAAGCTCTACCATTCTTCTGAAGGTCAAGGTGAACTAGTAGAGACAGCTTTAGCATCAGACAAATACGAGTCTAAATACTTACACACACCTTTTCTTATGTTGAGTATGTTGGCTAATGTTTCTGAGTACCATTTCTATTTATTTATTTATTTTTGGGATACTGAGAATTGAACTCAGGGACCTCACGCTTACCAGCCAGGCACTGTGCCTCTAAGCTAAACCCCCGGCCCCTCAGAGTATCATTTTTAATCAGTAATAATAACCTTATGGTTATCTGTTGAATAAATGACTAAAACTGTTTTAAGGATTAACTGAGATAACCCTTGGGAAGAGCCAAATATAGTGTTTAGCATATAGTGGATTTTCAGTAGATGCAGTAAAGTAACAAATCACCTTAATTTTTGGTTTGCAAAAGTTGAGACACTAGTCCTCAGCTTTGATGGAGTATCTTAAATAATTCCCCTTCTCCTGAACATTTTATGCTTAATAACATCACTAAGACACACACACACACACACACACATCTCATTTGTCTGGATTTTCCTTTTTGTTACTATTCAAGTTCCTTTGTCCATTCTGATGAGCTAGTTAATCAGTACAGGAAGTAATGAAGGAAAGTACCACCATCTTACTCTAAGTATATTACTTGGCAGGGAGCCAGCATTTTGACAGTATTAGAATTTCTGGCATAAGAACAACTATGTGTAATTCTCTCTGGAAGAATTTCCTTGGATAAGCAATTCTAGTGAAATTCTACTTAAACCAGCTCTATTCTCCGGCAAGTTTCCATCTATGTGCCCACTCACACATACAGGGAAGAATCTCATTAATTTATTGGCATAAAGTCACTTTAGTTCATTAAATGACTTTTCATTCCATCTGCAATTGACCCTTTAACTTAAAGCCATGAAACTTATTATTGTAGTTGTTCTTTAATCTTAGCATCTTACATAATTATAATTATTATTCTCTATACTATTACTAATACCTAAAGCTATGATAATTATAATTGTAAGGATAAATTTATAGTAATTCATAGCACCTTTGTTTGAGATATATTGCTTATACCTTAATGTTACCAAATAATCTTGGTATAAAATATATGTATATGTGTTGGTTTTATATTTTTTTAAGTATTTCTTTGGAAGTTTTTCACAGAATAGTATTATTAGGTCAGAAAATATTAATATTTATAAGATTAGGTACTGGGGCTGGGGATTTAGCTCAGCGGCAAAGCGCCTGCCTGGCAAGCGCAAGGTGGTGAGTTCGGTTCCCGGTACCAGAAAAAAAAAAAAAAAAAAAAAAAAGATTAGGTACTTATTACCAAACCATTATCTGTCTATTATATATAATCATAAGTAAACAATAATTTAGCATCTATTCACTACTACAGAGAAGATCTTGGACAGAGCCTGAATTGCAGTGAAATACTGGGTCTTTGAATGGATTGCCTTGAATACATAAGTGTTTTTCTTATGGAAGGCAATTCTTTCAACTATGTGTATTCAACTACAGAAAAGCAAAACAGAGTATTCCAGTCATTAAAAAATTTAAGCTCATTGAACTAATGCATGTATCACTTGTTAGTAATAAATCTTTGCTTTTTTCCATGGTGGACTATCTTATTATAAGATGAAAAGCCAGTTCCTAATGTGCCTCCATCTCTCTCTTTGATAGTTAAAGAAGAACTCACACCAGTCTTATTTATTTTCATGCTCTCAATACTGTCTTGAGTCAATGTTCAGTTGAATACATAAGTATTTTCCCGGTCTTGGACACTGTGACCATAGGAGTCAAGAGCAATGAGGCAACCTCAGATGCTCTCATGGTTGCCAAGGCTGCTTGGAAAATGTAAGACTCCACATACAGAAACGCAGAGAAAAACAGTGGCTAGAAAGTGCCTTGACCATTTTCAAAGACCAAAGGCTAACTGAGGCTAACTCTTCCATCATAGTATTCATCCTCTCTTTCTATTATTATTGCCCTCAGTGGAGATCTCATTTTCAAATGGCATATTTTATAACACAATTGCTTATAAAATCTACCCTCCATATGAATATCAGTGTTATCTTTTAAAAATAATGAGGAAATAATCTTAATTTTAAAAACTTCTTTTTGCCCTCTTTTGTATAGAAAAGAATGTATTTCCCTTTGTTTGCATGGTATTTCCTTACATTATTTTCCACAATAAATCAAATTTATACATCATTTTAAAAGCAGTGAACTAAATGCTCCATTAAAAGTGGAGGAAGGAGGGGCTGGGGATTTAGCTCAGCGGCAAAAACGCCTGACTGGCAAGCACAAGGTCGTGAGTTCGGTTCCCGGTACCGGAGAAAAACCAAAAAAAAAAAAAAAAAAGTGGAGGAAGGGCAGACTGTTATAATGATTGGAAATGCAAAACTTGGAAAAAACCATATCTTAAATGCAAAATTACAAAAGGTTGAAAAAATAAGAAACAAGTACCAAAAACAAAAATAAAATAAGGTAAAACAGAATCAAACTAAAGAAATAGAGTTTAGGTTAAGCATGTCATAAAAGCTCAATAAACATTATTTTTATTAGGAAAAGTGTTCAATGTTAAAATAATATTTTAACCCTTGGAGACTAAAATTCATGTGCTCTTAAATACTAAAATGAAACACAGGTAAAACACTATAAACAAAAGAGGGAATAAAAAGGAAAATATTGACAGATTTGAATACAGCAAAATATGAAATAATATAAAATGTCTGTATATAAAAAGTCATCATTACAAAAGAGAAAAGCTAACAATCACCAATTATTTTTAATTTGTTATAGTCTCTGGATATAACTACCAGCCTATAAGTATTACAAAGGATCACATTGAGAGACCTCACATGCAATCAGCGAAGTATAATGCTGCTTGTTTTTGAAATCCATCTGTACTTGCTAAACATGGACCCTGCCATACATAAGCTACTCTCCACCAACTGTGAGGCAAATCACTTCATGAGACAGACTGTTACTTTGTCTGTAGATTTTGGTGCCAGGAATCCAAAAGTGTTATTGAAGTTTTCACAAACTGAATATTAGTCTAAAATGCTACTACTCAATTTATACTGTGGTCTGACAGTTTTCCCAGCTTCTCTGACCCCTTCCCATTTTAACACAGTCATTTTACCTAATATAACCTTGTTTTGGCATCAGCTTCTTGGTGTACCCATAACTAACACATCTTATCAGTAAGATCATGTTATGGCTATCTACTTCTCTATCTTAACATTCTCTCTGGTATGCTCTTCAAAGAGGACATTAGCTTTCTGTTATTTTATTTTAAAATTCTTTCACATCTTTTCCTGGTTAATTCCCACTGTTTCTTCAACTCTAAGTTTCAGAATATCATTTTGGGGAAATCTTGTACTGTATATTATGAATATCTATGGTAATCTGAACAACTAATTTGAAGACAATAATATGCAATATAACAACCATTGTTGAATTCCTATCATTTTGTTTAGTGAAATTCTGTATCGTTTCTAATTGTCTTATTGTTTTTTATTCTCTTTAAAAAATAAAAACTCTAAAAATGAATAGATCTTATATTTATAATGATATTGTTGCATTTGAAATTTAACACATTTTAGTATTTTATTAATTATTCTCTCTCCCACCAGACTACAAATGTATAAATGATTGTGTAAACAGCCAAGGAAATAACACTGTAGTCCCAATATATTATAAACCATCTGACATAATAAGTGCTTAACCAATTTATACTGAATGAATTAATGAAAATCAGCAATATCAATACCTTACATTTTTACAGCTGGCAAATTGTACTTCAGTCTAGAAAACATTAATCCTTCAATGATCAAATATTCTTCTCCATCCTTTTCTTCCCCTCACTTCCATTCATCCACTAAATTCATGTTCGTACTTTTAATCTCAACATGAACTTTCTTCTTCAGAAAAGGCTTTAGTGAAGTCAATCTTACTGCCCACCCTCAGCCGAAGGCATAATTATGTACTCTTACAGTCCTGAGACTCTTCTGCATGTAGCTCATCACAATTAAAAACCTTTCCACAGTGGTTTATATAGGTATTTACTTGCATAATAATCAGTTTGACTGATTCATTTCTCCCTTAGACACTTCTCATAAGCTCTAAACTCCCTGACGACAGGGATGCAACAAATATTAATTGAATGAGAGAATGAAGATTGCCTCTCCATTTAATACTAAAGATTTAGGGGACAATATATATTTAGGGGAAATACATCTTATGTTTGTACTGGTGAAGGATAAAGTGAGCAACTGCTAGCTACACAAATCATCAGAATCAATACAGAGGTAAAATTCAGGTGACAGATATGGCAGTTAGAGCACTGTTATAGTCATAAATACCAAAAGAGTATAAAACATATACCAAAAAAAAGTTGTCACTAACTGAAGTGCAAAATGTTCCCTAAAGGTAAAATCAAATATGAATCAAGTTCAAGAAAATAAATTTTGCATTTTTAGATCCATCATGTGCCAGTAACCAGCCAGAAGCAAGTCCTCTCTGGCATGATGCTGTGAGGAAGATTGGTCATTGGGAATCATAGTCCTGACCGTGAGTTCAACTGGTTTATTTATTTCTCCATCACTATACCTTAAGGAGTTAGTTTTAAGTGATTTTTCCAAAAGGACATATACTGAAATAATAATGGCAACAGATTATTTATGGAGCACCAAGTGTTTGATGTAACATAAATATACATGGGATGCTTATTTAACCCAAAGCAAGTACATCCCTCATCTTTATACAGAAGAGAAGATCTGCACTACTTCTTCAGCTGGTGAGCATCGCTGGATGTCATATATGTGAACAACCACACAGCTGAAGCACATGGAGCTGGGCAAAGTGTCAGGCAATAATCAAGGATAAAATATTTCCTGAAAGGTTAGTAGGCTAGATTTAAGCTAATTATAAGTACAATTCCACATTAGAAATGGACAGACCATGCAGACAGTATCACAGACATTGGATAGGTTCAGTGCAAGGTAGGTGCTCTGCCACAGACGACTTAGCTTCCACAGTGCTCCTGGATACTTAGTGCCTCACATCAGACCCCTCTGCTCTCCCTTTGTACTTTGGTTCCTGCTAAGGATGTGCAGCGTTTCTCTTCAAGACGATGTGTGGTGCATCTGCCCGAGTGTCTGCAGTTGTTTCTATCTCAGAACTTGTCACGTTCTAGCACTCTGTCAATTTCCTCGTTTCTAGGATTCTCCAATCCAGTTTCTTATCTTATCCCTGCTGACTCTAAGCTAACAAAATCTATTTTAAGTCTAGGGAAGTATTTATCAAAAGTACTTAGCATAATCTTTTTGATGAGCTTGAATTTTTAGAACTTTCCACTAGAAATGATCAACTCTAAGTGCTGGTCTGAGCTAAATTTGACCTTTGATTTGGATATTCAGAGGCTACAGAGTTTCAAAGGCTGGCAAATGGTCATGCGTTCTTTATTCCCCATTATCTTGGGAACTTTGAAGACAATTTTTCATTTATTTTCCTGTCTTTGTTTTGCTAACCAGAGTTTCAAACTACCCTATTTCTCATTGTCTCACTCCATCTTTCTGACACTATAAATGTGTGTGATCAACAGCACAACCAAGAACTAGCCATATGTCAAGTTAATAGTGCCTTTGCCTTGAAAAGAAATGGAAATAGTTCTTGTTCCTTCTCTCTGCCTTTCACAGACCCCTTGAACCATCCTAATCTCCTTTTTCTTGCCATTGCATTTCTGGACAAGGGCTCAAATATGAGAGATGATGCCTTTTGATTTTTACCTTTTACTACTTTTGCACTATGAAAATTAGAACTTGACTCTAACAAAATACAACTCTTAGATTTTTGACCTTTGCTTCATTTAACCTCTACTTTCTATTTTAAAGCTGCTATTTTATTCCAGACTTTCCTAGGCCTACACTGGTCATATGGAACTTTCTGTTAATGATGAGTATCTATCTAGTACAGATTAAAAGACTAAAACGTAGCATCATAAAGCCTAATTAGCTCTTTGTGGCTCCAGAATACACACTATTTTGCTTTTCATAATCAGTATTTCCAGAAGCAATCCATGGATATAAAAAACAAATTTGGAGTATGTGGTTATGAACAAAACTTCTACTAATTTAGAATAATTCTACTCGTATAACGTATCCTTTAGGGTAGGGTGGTTGTCTTGGTTACTTTTCTCTACTTGCTGAGACCAATACCTGATACCCAAAATTAAGGAAGAGAAGGTTTTTTTAGCTCACAGGTTGTGGAGGTTTCAGCCTATATTCAGCTGGCTCCAAGGCAGAGTGGCACATGGCAGAGTGGCAACCATGCATGGTGGCTGGGGCAGTGGGAGACAGTAAAAAGCAACAAAAGCAAAAAGGGAAACAAGCCTTTTTTGCCCCTTTTATTTTATCCAGACTGCTGGGAACAGGGTTGTGCCTCTCTAATCAGTGTAATGACCCAGTAATCACTCACAGTTAATCCCAGCACCCTTAATCCCAGCATTGCACTCTGCATCAATCACAAACTCTAGAGTCAGCTGCCTCCACAAAAACCCTCCCCCTGTGACTGCATGAGGCTTTGGGGAGGACCTCCAGACACAAACCATAATAGTAGTTAAGAAGGGACAGCTGCTCTGAGAAGCCAAAACTCACATCTTAGAAGGAAAGCCAGAGTTCCAACACTAAGCCAATTTATACATGTTTAGTTACTTCTGAAGAATAAGCACGAGCATTCTAACTTAGCATCCTAAGGTAAGGCAGGAGTTCCAGATCTTGGTGAACAGAGGATCCACACAAGAAGTTCAAACATGGAACAAAGGACAATTTCAGTTATAGCCAGGGCTGCACTTCCCATAACATTGTTACTTTTATTCTCATTTTATAGATTGTAAATCAGGGTTAATAAGATTCCAATGACTTGCTCAATCAATTAAAAATTACTGCTTCAATAATCCTTGCTCTTCGCATTCAACTGTGGTATATTTTATCTCTTCGTCATGCTCATTATCTGCTATAGTGGCTGACACCCTTATGAAAGGAGTGAACGGATTAATTCAAATATTGAATATTTATATATTGGGTTCTGTTTTAAGCATTGGAAATACAGTAGTCAGTCCAGCAGAAATCTTTGTCCTCATGGTGCTGACTTTCTGTTAAAGCAGATAAAAAGTAAAGGGAGGGAGGAAATAAGAGAAAGAAAAGAAGGAAGGTTGATGAAAATGAACATATAAAGTATTCAAACAAAGCAAGAAAATCAAAATAATGACAATGTAAAAAATGAATTAAGGGGATAGTAAATAAGAGGTATAATGTTTAGATAAAATGATGACATATCTGTGGAAGAGTACTCTGGGGAAAGCGAGTGCCAAGTCTGAGTTTATTTATGAAGACAAAGGTAGCATGGGGGCCAATACAACTGCAGGGAAGTGAATGTGAAAGTGGTAGAAAGTAGTAAGGTCTAACGACAGCTAAGGGACACACTGTGCAGAACTTTGTAGAAAAAGACAATGTCTTTTACTTACATAGCATAAGAAACAATTTTTAAACAGTTACATTTTTAAAATACCCCTTCTGGCTGTTGTAAGGAAAGTAGAATTTCATGGCCATTAGTGAAAGGAGGAGGCCAGTAATACAACAAGAGTTGATATAAATTTAGACCAAGGTGGTCTCAGTGAGGATTAGAGTCTGAATATACATTAAGCTGATATGTTGGCCCTCAGACTGGATGTAAATTGGAAGAGACAGGCAAGAGACATAAATGACTCTAAGTTTGAGCTGGAGCAACTGGGAAAATGGGGGTCTGTCCATCAAATGAATTGGTCTTCTCTTGATTCAAGTGTTATTAGCCTTATCATGGAATATAGATATGAAATGGGATCCCAGAGCTGAATTGATTTTATTTAAACTCTTATACAAGTTGTCCTTCCTTTGCTCCTGCTTCTCTTCCAGTCAGGGCTCTGCCCAGCCCTTATGGTTCATTTGCATGCAATAGAAAATGAGATCCTCTACTTCAGGCCATCCAAATTACTAACTATTGCTGATTTTTCACCATGTTTTCCCACTGTTTAAATAAACTTCAGTCTTAATCACATTTTGGCCACACCAAAGGTACTGGCACATGGTTACCATAGAGTTGGCATAGATATTATGTTATTAATAAATCTAAGTCACCAAAGGCAAAGTGTGTGTGTTGGGGGAGTGGGGTGAGGAACAGCTATGTAGTCAAAAGGCAAGAAAAAGAAATATCATTACATTTTCAAAAAAAGTTTAAATTTGAACTTTGTAAATACTGCCAAACTTGAGAGCTAAACAATATGACTGTCCTTTTATTATCTAAAATAAAGTAGAGGAAGTTTTGTTCAGTGCAATAAAACTTTTGTATCCTAATTTAACAGAGAATCACACAATCAGGAACACATTTTTATATATGGTTTCTGTCACACATGCCTTTCCCAGTAAATTCTCCCCCAAATATATCTTAGTTGCAAGTTGAGTCATTTACTAAAAATAGTGAAAAAATATTAACCTTTCATGCTGGAATTATGAGGGAAATCTGTGATATGTGATACCAAAGTGCAGCTCAGTCTGCAGGTATCCTTCATGACCCTAAGTTCATCATGAGTTTACAAGCAGAATTCTCA
Source organism: Chinchilla lanigera (assembly GCF_000276665.1). Lineage (NCBI taxonomy): Eukaryota > Metazoa > Chordata > Mammalia > Rodentia > Chinchillidae > Chinchilla > Chinchilla lanigera. The sequence continues at coordinate 21,973,315 of NW_004955419.1, read as the reverse complement.
GTTGAAAATCTACAATTGACAATGACGAGACAGTTGGCGCACATGGAATATTAATCTACCACACACTGATGCCGACATGTACTCCATGGATGAACTCAACACCTTTTCTTCAACAAAGCAGCCGCTATTTTGTGTTTAAATATTCACATACAGGGGGAGGGAATAATATCAGACATGACAGAAGCGTAAAAATATGTACATTGTGTATAGATAAACACAGATCGATGTAATCATTATACCTGAATAAACTTTCATCATTAAATTGTTCAAAGCAATATACTAGTAAATTTTCCACCCTTGATGTGTTGGAGAAATACAACTGGAAAAAAGAATCATCTTCCAAACCAGAAAAAATTTTCACAAAGTTAAAAGAAATCTTTTCATTATTTCATAAGTTCTTAACTAGGATGTGATGCACATCACAGGTAACTTGCTAAGAGACTGCAAAAATAAAGAAACCTTACTCTTTTATATAGCAGAGCAAATATAACCCCTTACATAATTGTTTTGAAGATTATCTAGTCTTGAAACATGGGGGCTTGACAGCTCATGATGTCATATATAGTTTATCCTAAATTCAGCTGACTGTATTAGTTAATTGGCTTTGTCCAACAGAAAACCAAATTTCTAATATCTGTGTGATATGAGGTAATTTTGCAATCCAGAGCAAGATATTTGTCAAAATTAGACTCCTATACTACCACAGAGAGAGATAAGGGTGCTACATTCATTGATGTTAACATCTCAAAAAGATGATTCTCAGGATTTTTGAAATGGGTTTCCTACATGAAAAGTCTGGCAAGGAGCTCCTTAGCTTTTAAAAGACATATCCATCATAAAGAGGAAAGATGTATCTTAATTATACATTTTCCAAAAGTAAATATAAACTCAAGTGAAGGGGAGTTGTCTTATTTGCAATGAAGAGAATTATGTATTCTGCACATAGCCTTACTTATAAAACCCAATATGTATGTGCTCAATACATATTTTGTATTGCTTCTTGTTGACATTATTAACAAGGTGAGTAACTCCCAAACTGCGGGAGACAACATAGGCTAATGAATCATAATTCTTAGAACAAATATTAGAAATTCATGATACAGCAAGAAAGCATATATAGACAATGTACTGTGAAATGCTGGAGAACAACGTGCTTTATTTATATAGACAATGATCTTGGGGTGCCATGTGAGTTTCGATTATGTGGAAACCTTGTCTCTGTCATTTCCTTTAAGTGTGACCTCCGACAAGCTGTTAAATCTTGTTAACTCCATCCCTTCATGTGTGAAACAGTTATTATGTATCTCATCTAATCCAAGATGTTATCCACTGTAATTGGCATAATTTTATAAAAAAGGAAAAATACTTGCTATTGAGGTAGAAAGTAATGAGACCTCTTTGACAACCAGGACTGGCTGCTGTCCCAACCCTCCCATATTCCTAGGTGCTCCAGGTGCTGCTGCTGCCTCTCTGAAGAGCAGTTGGAAAACTGTACCTGACAGGGCAAAAATCAGGGAGGTACATAGGAGACATGGCAGACATCCCCCAAACCCCCAAACCCCAACGGGCCATAACCAACACTGCAGTGTCTCTCGGAGACTCCTTGAAAGCCAAAGCAATCACACTTTTAACCCCATCATTTTCTGGACACAGGTGAGCTGTCAATCAAGCAGCTGGTTCTCCTGAAATTCTACAGAGGTGTTGCCCTGACGGCTGAGGTGGTCCTAGACACTATGACCACAGAGAGATATTGGTCTTGACTTCCCCAAACCTCAGACATATACCTATTCTAGATGACTCTGGGCTGCAGCCACTATGAATTACTCCATCCTGTAACCTAGACATGACCTGCCCCTTCTGCTACTACTCTCAAAGTCCACAAATACATAGATCCCCCAAATGAAGAAACTGCACATTTACAGCCCACTCCTTTTCTGTATAAAACAGTGTTCTCTCACATTCTTCAGGTTAATAAAAAAAATTCCTGGAATGTGATAACCCTCGTGCTACACGAAATATTTGTACCTTATAAAACATGTTATGGTTTAGATCTAAAGTGTCCCCCCAAAGCCTCATGTGTTTGGAAGGTGAGTGCATCATTGATGAGCTCAGTAGCTGAATGTGGTTAGGACCTGGGGCCTGGCTGGATGAGGCAGACTGTTGGAAATTTAATCTAGAGGGATGTATTCTTGTACTTGGCTGGCCACCATGGTAGGAGCTGTGCTCCTCCACTATGCCTTTCCACAATGAGATGTCTGCCTTGAGGCCAGCAAACCATGGACTGAACCCAGTAAAACTGTGAGCTATAATACACTTCTCCTCCTTTAAACTGCAAATGCTGGGTATTTTGGCCCAAAGATGGAAAATTAATACAGCATCTATTTATGTTTTATAAGCAATGGGATAATGATTAAGTGCAAACATAAACGTGAAAGCTCTCCTTTTAGATAGATTTCCACAGGAAAAGAACCACTGGGAGATGTAAAGGCAGGAATATTATCCATTTTGGAGCAATACTGTTTCTCACACTGCAGGATTAAAATAGTTATTTTGACATATATAACTTTGAAAACCCCTCCAATATTTATTTCCTTTCTGCTGTTTACTTGATTTTATTTCTAGAATATCAATTATTTTATTCAATTTTAAAAATAGACTTTGATAGACTTAGCAATTTTTTCTTGACCTATTTTTAAAAATTCTCTTTCTTTTTAGTTACTTCCTTATTTTCATTTCTCATTTTGTTGTGTTTTTCCTGGTTAGAGCATTTAATGGTTCAGATGTTTTGTTGTACTGTTTTTAATAATGTTTCTGAATCTATGAATTAGTTGTGCTAAAGATTTTTATTTGTTAGTTGGTTAGCTGATTTCCAGACTCAATAATTCTAACTTCATTTACTCCTTTTCCTTTCCCTGGCTTTGTTCACTTTTTTTGTTTATCCAGTTATTTATTTAATTCATTTTACTATTGAAATTGAATAGATTTACTTGTTTCTACTCTTGGGAAGATGTTGAAGGTAGTAATTTTTTTTTAATCCAGTTTTAGTCATATTCTGGATATATCAATAGAGTATTTTTAAAAATCACTTTTTCCTGGGGGCTGGGGATTTAGCTCAGCGGCAAAGCACCTGCCTGGCAAGCGCAAAGTCGTGAGTTCGGTTCCCGGTACCAGAGAAAAAACAAAAACAAAACAAAACAAAACAAAAAAAAAATCACTTTTTCCTGAGGATTCTTAAATTTTGGTTTAATTGCTTGTTTGTTTGAATTTAGAGTTACCTTTTAAGAAAGTTTTTGTGATATTCAGGGGACAGAGTGTTTTTAGATAAATATAGTTTTCCAGTATTTTTATCCCTACATTAATAATTTTGGGCTCATTTTCCCTGGAAAATAGGGTGTCCCCCTTTTTAAGATCCTGACCCTTTATTGTAAAAATTATTTTTCCCATTGTCAAATATTTTATCCATTTGTATTTCACTGCTCTTCAGTGTGTCAATTCTATGAATGCTGGATTTTTTTCTGTTGTTCATATCTACCATTTTCTCTAATCATTTTAGCATATTTTAAATTTTTACAACTAATTAATGTAATATAAAATATATATATCTGTAAGATAAACAATTGTAGAGATTTAATGTACAACATGAATAATATAGGTAATAAAATTGAACTGTAGTTGAGATTTCTGCTAAATAAGTTAATTTTACCTGCTTTGCCACTAAAACAAAAAAATAGATAAAAATATGAGATTATGTATGTTAATATGTTCTACTATAGTAATCATTTTGTTACCCATATCTATTCCATTATAACATATTATATACCTTATATATAAATAAAACTTATCTTTTAAAAATGCAGAATTGTCTTCAGTTTTTTTGCCTTTTGAGCAATGTATACACCCATGTAACTACCACACAAAGCAAGACACAGATCATTCTCTCTCCCAGCAATTTTCTCTACACTCCCATTTATCCAATTTTCTGCCTCCCCTAAAACAAACCACTTTCTACATTTCATCACCAAAATAGGATAATAATGTTGATATTTTTGATTGTTTATACTTTATTTGGAGTGATTTTTCAAAACTATTCTCCAATATTAATGGACCAATATATGGTCTCTATTACTTCTGTTGGTTGCTTCAAAAGAGGCTTTCATGTTGATAATGATTTTATTTTTATCATCCATTTCTTTTGGGTTCTGCCATCTTTCTTCTGTTTGCTGCTGGTGTTACAGTGTCTTAATAACTCTTTTTCTTCTCTGTATAATCTTCTGACATTTTTATCACAAATCTATCCTTCCTTTAGTTTTTATTTTCAAGGAAAGGAGAATTCTTGACTAAAATTTTCAGTTTCCTGATGTACATTTTTTCATTTACCCTTTGCTTATGCTTCCTTTCTTTTTTTCCCAGTTTTTATTCATAATTCTTGTGTAAAGAGTGCTTCCTATCAGAGGCAGCAATAGTCAAACAAGCTATTGATTGAAAACAAATGTGAATGACTTTTCATCTCATTCCTGATATTTTTTTTTGATCTTGCATCACCTATCCCTTTGTGCTAAGTGTACCAAATATTCCCAAGTTTCTGTTTTACATTTCTTTGGTAACAGAATACTTGATCAACTATGATTACAGAAGTAAGGATTTGGTTTCCTCATGTAGCACAAAGTCTAGAAGTTAACAGTTACTGGTTTGGGCTCAATAAGTTAGAGATGTCATTTCAGACCCCAGTTCCTTTGTGTGCTGTGCTTCCCTATCCTCAGGTGCTGGCTTGTCCTTCCCCCATGCGTTTCCTCAACAGATAAAATGACATTATGATTCCAGCAATCACACTTATCCCTAAAGAAGGACAATGGAAAATAAGCAAAGTTAGTGCTTTCCCTTATATTCTGCCAGGAGCACAAATGCTTTTCCATAATTCTAGTTACATCTTATTGATCAGAAATAGCAGCTCTACATGTCTTAGAGGCTGGGGATACTGGTGTATGGGGTATGAGTTTTTGGGGGTGGGTACTGGAAAATGAACTGAGGACCTTGCACTTGCCAAGCAGGCACTTGTGCCACTGAGCTATATCCCCGGCCAGTGTATGGTGTTTTCAAACATGCATTGCTACACTTTATACAATCTATGATAGGCAGAAAGTAAGAAAGAATGGGGCTAGAAGTTGCCGTTCACTTGGAAAATCAACAGTGTTTTCTTCATGCATATTTGTGGTGTGAGAACAACTCTCATGCAAGTAAGGTCCTTGTATGATTGGCTTACTGAGTGGAGATATATATGTCTTCGTTTCTGAGATCTATCCATATTAGTTTTTAAACATCAAATATACTGCTTCTCAGTGTTGGCTCCACCCCTGTGATCTGTGCCTACTACCTTGCCCACTCCCTCAGACCGTCTTCACTTCTTTCTGTTCCAGTAATGTCATCATGAACATCTTGAACATATTTGCTATGTTCATAATGATTACGTTCATCATGGGGAGTTGGTCCCTGTGCATAGCACATCTTCCTTTATTCATCCCCTTCGCCTCTCCTCCTTCCATCTCTTGGTCCATCCTTTTTTATTAAGACATGACAGCCTTTAATTTATTAATATGGCTTACCTTCAGACAGGCTTTGGCATCGAGAGTTTTTTACTTATTTCTAAAATTTTTACATATTTTCATTTTTATAGACTCAAATTGATGGATTTATTCTCCATATTTTTATCTTAGGGCTTTTGTACTTAAAAAGCCTTCTCATTTATTTACAATGTTAGAGGAAAATTATACTAAATATGATTATGATACTTATAAACAGTAAAATTTTATTATAATAATCAGGGAATATGAGATGCAGAAAATTTTTCCATCCTTCAGCCTCGGATTTTGGAGTGACCAAAATAGACAGAAAGAACAAGGAACTGGGAAAGGTTCAGCAGTGAGGTAATGTCTGTCATGCATATTCTTTGACAATAAAGTAACTGAGTTTTTACACCTTGAGGTTATTATGTTTTTAAATTATACATTGAGCCACATCAAGATGTCCCTGTCATGAATTTTCTAATGGTGAAAGTTATGATCCCAAATAGAAAATTCCACAATTATAAACCATGATGTGCTGAAGCAATTCCTATTCATCCATTCCATACATAACCAGAAATATAAATAAAATAGCTGTTCATTTTTTATTATATGAGAGAAAAATCTTAGGAAAAAGTAATTGTATTAACATCTTATATTCATCTATACAATAGCACCATAGGTTATCATATGAGTTGTACTGCAGTCTTTCTGGTGAGCAATGTTTTATCTCACAGAATCTATAAACTCTATTCTTTGTTCATTTTAGTATATTGTTTTCCTTCTGAGGTATTATTTGTAATGATTTTTTTCTTTTTCTTGCCATCTCACAATATTTTCAGACTCAAAAAGTGTACTTTGGTACCCTTATGTGTGAGTCATATTGATATTTTATATGAAAGTAGAATCCCAGAGCAAAGATACAGAAAACAAGTCAATAGCCTGCCACATTCTGCTTGTGAGCCAAAAAACCTAATGATTCACCAAACAAAGTGCATAATACACACAAAGAGTAAATGACTGGTTAGCCTTGGTGAAAGTTTTGTTATTTTTGTCAGATGAAATAAACCAAGTAGCCATGAGAGATAAAGTTTCTAATCACATATACTAATTATTTTTTGTGGTTATTTTTGCAATAAAATATTGAAACAGATTAAAAACTCCACTTTAAATCCAAATTCTATAAACTGGAAGCTTCTTAAATGTACAAAACTTCAGGATTTTGGAGTGTATGTATTTTAGAGTATGTCTTATTTACTTTCTTGTTGCTGAGGCAAAATATCCAGCACCCACAAGTTAAAGAAGGAGAGGTTTATTCTACCTCACAGTTTATAGGGACTTCATAGTCAGCTGGCTCCGTGGCAGGGCAACATGGCACGGGGGGTAAAAATTCATGGTATGTTGGGCAAGAAGTAGTAGCCATCAAGGGAGGAGGAGACAAATATACCATTCCAGTTCACATCCACAGTGAGCCACTTTTCCTACCAGGCTTCATCTCACAACATAAACCCATCAGTGAACTAATCCAGTGGCACATGCCCATGGTCCAGTAATCACATACTCACGATCAAATCACCTCCCAAAATCCCTACCTATGAGCTCATGAGGCTTTGGGGGGACAGCTAGATGTAAGCCACAACAGTATTTTCCTTAAATTGTTTCTTTGGAATAGAAAATAAGTTTAGAATGGAAATTTTGAACTTTGAATCTGGCACACAGAAGTAAACTTTTTCTCCAAAAATTAGGTATGGCATAATAAACCTTTGAAAACTCCTGAAAATTTTATAAAGTCTTTTTTTCTCTTTGCTTTCTGCTTTTTATTTTTTAAATTCGTTATTTACAGTGAAGATGGAAAAGTTGATAACAGATAATTCCCTTTATTTCTACTATTTTTCATCTGAAACAATGCAATGAGCAGCAATTATTTGTACCCTGAGGTTTCATGTCAGTATTAATTAAATGTGTTCTAAGTACTCCATGTGTGTCTGGTCGTTGTTGTCTACTTATCTGTTTTTATCTCTTTCTTTACCCCTAACCACCACAGCATGCCTCTCCTTTTGTCCTTTTTTTCTTGTCATCCCCATCCCCATCCCCATCCCCGTAACTGGGCACAGCAAAACACCTTGGAAGGTCCCAATTGTATGAAAGGAGTTCTGTGATGAGGAGACAGGTGAACCTGTGATGGGATTCTGAAGAATCCCAGAGGGTCTGACCCTCCCTGGAAGGGCACACCACAGACATAAGGAAGGGGGAGGCCAGTTCCTATTTCCGGGCAAACCCTCCTGTGTTGCCTGGTCCCAAGCGGCTGCCCCAGTTGCTCCTCCAGCTAAGAAGCTGACCGGTCCTTGTCAGTGGTAGGTGGAGGAGAGCAGACCTTGCATCTGAGCCAGGGCAGTGCAAAGACTCCCAAGCTTCCATCCTCCCAGTTTGCTCCTCAGTCATCACGGTCCTCAAGTAGCTGGGTTCAGCAGTCCCACCTGGCTCCCAAGAAGTTTTCTTTGCATAATCATGGTCAGATATTTATATTTGTTTAGGATTTATATCCCTAAGATTTGTTTGTAATTCAAATCTATCTCCAAGATAAATCTAGATGTCTTTTCTAAGTAAATACAATTAAAAAAAAAAAAAAAAAAAAACAAAACAGCTAGAGGAAGAAGGTAGCATTGAAATTACCAAAAAGGAGCCAAAGAATTAGATGTTACCAGACTCTGAAATCATTGAAACAATGAGGCCTGACTTTCAGTGAGGGCAGAGGAAAAACCTGGAAAATCTATGAACTATGGAAGCCATAGCTCATATCATGTGACAATACAAAGCACACACAACCTCTGCACTACCTGACCACACTACTTCCTAGAACACACTCAAAGAGGAATTTACTTCCTGGCCTGTTGTTTAAGTGCATGCTGGAAAGCTCATTGAACAAAACCTTCAAATAAAGTCAGGCAAAAAGATAAACCCTGTGACAAAAACTACTGAATTTTTCTGAGAGGATGACAGAAAATTACAGAGGCAGACTCAAGATTTGGTTACCACCTTTTAAATTGGACTTAACATCACCTTTTAAAAACTACCTTTTAAATAAAATATTACAAAAATATTGCATGCTCCTTACAGGAAATTCATAACATATGAATTAAAGAGAGAAACCTATAATTTTACCATTCATTTAACCCCTGTTGACATTGTAGCGTCATCCTCCTATGTTTTTGTCATAGAAGTGCAAGTATAGTTTACAAACATAAAAATTGTTACCTGTGATCTTTTTTATTTTAAAGAGAATGCAAAAACAATAACAAAATAACAACAACATAGACAACAATAAAACAGAAAAGCAATAAAATTGATACTGTGATTCTTAAACATTTAAAAAAATTTAATATTATTCTAAGAATATTTGGCGTTCAATGAAAGGTCTCTACAATGTCATATTGAGTGGGTGTGCAGGGATCTAGCTTGACATGACTGTAGCCGCCTTGGTCCTAACTGCATTATTCCCACCAGATAACCTCGGTACTTACAGTTCCCAATCTTATAGGACAAATAGAGTAGCTCAGTCAGCTGAGTGTGTTGTACTGACCACTCAGGCCCAAACTGCTTTGTAACTGATGCGTGATCATGTTAAGAGAAAAATTACTCTTCACCAAAGCCCATCTTTGTCTAGCTTTGCATATAAACCTCTTTCTCCTGCCTGAGGGTATGGAAATCTTGTTGCTGCCCAAGATTGACTTTTGTCCATAAATCTAAATAAATTATACTCTGTGAAATTCTGGACCTGTCTGCCAATTTCTTTTTATTTTTTATTAAGTTTGTTGGTACAACTTAGATATACATAATGATCACACTCATCATAGGAAATTTGTACCTATACACCATTCGTCCAGGTTCCTCTGTTTTTATCCACTCCCCTCCCCTTCCTTCAACCCCTCTTTCTCTCCTTATTTATAAAGCTTTATTTCCATTTATCCTTCTTTTATTGCATTTTTGTTTTTTCCCTTACTTTTCCCACTCACCTCTTCCTTGTTCCCCTTTCTTTTGAACAATTTCTTCTTATTTTGCAATACTTATTATATACTTTGGTCCTTATTTACACTTTCGTTTTCTCACACCAAAGAAACAATGCCATATTCACACATGTGTATCTGATTCATTTCACTTGAGTGTGATCTCAAGGTGCATCCACTTACCTAGGAATGTCTTAAGTTTATCCTTCTTTATGGCTGATTAGTACTCCATTGTATAAGAAAACCACATCTTTTTTATCTGTTTCTCAGTTGATGGGCATTTGGATTGTTTCCTTCCAAGATTTAACTATTACAGACTGTGCTGCTGCAAACTTGGGTGCACACATATTGCTGTGATATGATATTTTTAATTCTCTGGGAGGATACCCAGCAGGGGAACTGCTGGATCAAAGAGGACATCTACTCCTAGTTTTTTTAGGGCCCTTCCCTGTTGGTTGCTTCGTTTTTTCTTCCCCCCACCGTTGGGGAATTTTTCTTTTTTCCCCAAGTCCCCCCCGGCTTTTTTTTTTGTTTGTTTTTTCATTATTTGCCTTTTTTTTTGCTGTGACATGGAATCAGTGTTGTTTTAATTTGCATTTCTTGAATGACCAGTGATGCTGAACATTTTTTTATAGATTTATTTGCCATTTCCATTTCTTGCTCTGAGAGTATATATTCATCTCAGATGCCTATTTTTGGATTGGGTCTTTTTGATTTGGGGGGTCTAATTTATTTCAATTCTTTATATGCTCTAGATATCAGTCTTTTGTCTGAGGGACCACTGGCTAATTTTTTTCCAATGTATGAGCTGCCTTTTGACTTTATTGGTAAATTTCTTTTGCTGTGCAAAAGCTTATTAATAGCATGAAATCCCAGTTGTTGATTCTCTGTATTATTTCCCATGTCATAGCAGTTATGTTCATGAAATCTTTAACTGCACCTATATCTTCAAGAATTCTACCTACTCTGTCTTCCAGCAGATTTAGTGTTTCTGTTTTAATATTTAAACCTTTGACCCATTTTTAGTTTAGCTTAATGTGTTGTGAAAGTGCAAGGTCTACTTACAGTCTTTGGCATGTGAATAGACAGTTTCTCTGGCACCAATTATGTATAAAGGAGGCTATCTTTCTTCCAGTGAATGAGTTTGGCCCCTTTGTCAAAGATAAGGTGGCTCTTTGGAGTCGGGTCTGAATCTTGCAGTCTGTTCCATTGATCCTCAAATCTGTTTTATTTTTTTTGCCATTACCATGCTATTTTATCCCAGTGGCACTGTAGTATAATTTTAAGTCAGGGATTGCGATTGTTTTCTGCAGTTCTGTGAGGTATGCTAATGGCATTTTGATTGGTATCTTCACTAAACCTGTATAGCAATTTGGGGAATATGGCCATTTTCTGCTCTGTTGGTTCTTCTCACTCAGGAGCAGGGATATCTTTCTATTTTCTGATCCTGTCTGATCTCCTTTTTTAGAGTGATACAGCTAGTCCATCAGGAAAGACACTCACAAGAAAACCAAAAAAGCATGAATGAGCAAACTTTATTGGAGCCGGCTAATGGATTGTCTCTAACCCAGAGTCAGAAAAGATGTCTGTGCTTCTCTGAGTCTCACTTCTGGTTTTAGTACATCCAGGTTTCCATAGTAACCGTTACTTCATTTTCAGAAATCTCACAAAAATGTCACATAATTAGCACAAAGTTTACCTTTCTCCCAGGAGGTTAGACAAACAAATTCCAATGACCATAGGGGGTTAACCTTTAACCTGCTTCCCAATTTGCTCTACTTGTTCTGTTCTCAATTTACAGCTTTGCTCTACCTTTAAGCAAGTTGATAAGGGGACTAAGGTGTTTGAGGTTTCAACTACAGTTTAAGTGAACTTTAAGTGACCTCTCTTACTATGAAGTTAAAACCAAAAAAATAGTTTCTCTTGCCCTATCAAGAGTACTGTAATTTTCAGTATAAAGATCTTTTACTTCCTTTGCTAGTTTGATTTCTAAGTATTTCATTTGTTTTGATTCTATTGTGAAGGGTGTTTTTTCCCTAATTTCTGTCTTAGTGAGTTCATTATTTGTACACAGGAATACTATTGATTTTTGAGTGTTGACTTTATATTCAGCTATGCTACTGAAATTGACTATTAAATCTAGGAGTCTTTTGGTGGAGTTTTTGGGATCTTTTATATAAAGTATCATATCGTTTGAAAATAATGAAAATTTAATTTCTTCTTGTCCTATCCTTACTCTTTTTATTTGTTCTTCTTGTCTAATTGCTTTGGTTAATGTTTCCAAAGCTATATTAAATAGAAGTGGTGATAGTAGAACATCCTTGTCTTGTTCCTGATTTTATAGTGAAAGCTTTCAGTTTTTGACCACTAAGTATGATGTTGGTTGTTGGTTTGTCATAAATGGCTTTTATCAGATTGCGGTAAAGACCTTCTATTCTGATTTCCTGTAGGGTTTTTATCATGAGTGGGTGTTGGAATATATCAAATGCTTTCTCTGTGTCTATTATCATGTGATTTTTAACCTTGGCTCTGTTCAATGCTCAAAGCAGAGCTCCCCCAAAGTGAACAGAAGCTATTTTCAGGGCCAACAAGGTCCCAAGCCCCTTGGAGGATGAAAACAGCCAAGTTCATTAGCAAAGCCAGCATGACAAGCTCCTCCAAAAGAATCAACAGCTCCTTACAGCTTCTACCAGCTCCCAACGGCCTTTCTCAGTTCCCCACAGCCCGACTTCTTCTCCAGTTTTGCCTCTTTTGCTGTTGGCAACAATCTTCAGGTGGGCCTCCTACACCCAGCACCACGCTTACTTAGTTCAGCTGGGTGTTATAAGTTGACCACCAGTTGTCAATCTACTACAAAGGATGAAACTTGTCCTCTATTCCTAAACCAAAACCAAATATTTACTGATTCTATATGATTGTATTCTTAGATGAATAAATGCAGCACTCAAGTTTTCTAAGTAGTAGAACAAACAGAAATGGAAGAATCCTATCCCAGGAAGATTTAAATTCTCCCATCACTAATCACAAGCTATATCTTTCCTACAACTACATCTTTCCAACTACATCTTTCCTATATCTTCTCTTTTCTATAATTTTAGACTTTCCCAACATGAAGTTTAGGTTTTCAAAGCCATAAAAGGCTAAAACTACTATTTGTGATGGTTTACATCCAAGTACATGTAACAAATATAAACTGTAGAGGACGAATTCCCCCCTAAAACTAATGAAATTCTTCATTAAATACCAGAATACTGATGGCATTAGGAATGAAATCCGTTCAAAGCTTTGAAACTTGTGGAAATGAACTAGAAGTTCATTACTCAGGCATAGATCTCATTAACTAGCTCAGTTTTTTAGTATAAGAACTGCTACTTGAAATGTATATCATTTTTTAAGTAAAAGCACCAGTTTTCTTGAATTGTTAAGTGCAGAATTAACAATGGTCCTTTAAGAATCAATAATGTGCCTACCCATCTTCAATCAGGCATATGCTTGATCAGTAAAGAAAACGGTTATCCTAGGGTTAAGTAAAATGGAAACACATTGCAGCAATAATTGGAATAGTCATCACTAACTTATCTAGAAGAAAAATTTTTAAGTTTGTAGACATTTTTATAAGTCAGCCTCGATTTTTTTCCTTAAATACTACACAATCTCAATAAATCACTAATTCCTGTGTATTTTACCTTCTAAAATCTCTGTGATGTCTTTCTCTTTATTCTCACAGCTAAAACCTTCTGAATATTATACCCCATCACTAGAACCATTATAGCCATCTTCCAACTGCTTTTCTGACTGCTTTTCTGACTTTTCTGACTGATTCTCTCTGTTCCGATATATTTCTATACTACAGTCCAAGTCTAGCTTAACCACGTGATTTCTTTGATTAAAATTCTCCTTTTCTATGCTGTTGTCTGGATTGAGTCCAAATCTGTTGGCATATGATACAAGGCTGTCCATTACCTAAACTCTATTTTTATTCCAACTCCATATACCTTCCAAATAGAACCGTTACCTTTAGCTAGAGGACCAGAGATCTAGGTCTATCCAAACACATATTTCCATGGGCATCTTATTCATGATTTCTCTTCATGATGTTTTTGTGCCTAGAACAGTCTTACAAATTCGGAAATGTTCCTCATTATTCTTCCTTTGGCATCTCAGACAGAGGTAACTTGCTGTCAGAAAACTTCCCAGACATCTGCTAATAGAGTATCTAATAAGAGAATCTCTTATCATTGCCAAGAACAAATCATTCAATAGTTACAGAAAGCCTACGAAGCAGGGTCAATTGTTATCTTCATTTTACAGGTGAGAAAGCTGAAATTCATGAAGAAAATTGAAATTCATAGAAATCAGGATGTTATTTAATACCACATAGATATAAGTAGTCTGAGCTCTGCCAGTATGGAAATCTAGCATATCCACTTGTTTTATTGTCCCTCCATCTTTTCTGATTTTTATCCAAATGATTCTTGGTCCACTAAATTTTATGACACTGTCCTCTACTTGACCACAAGTCCTTCAGGGCAGGGACAATGTCTGTTTTATCCTTCCTCTGTCACCAGCATTCTGTGTGACCTTAATACACAGTAGATACTTCAATGAATTAAAATGGCTCATGAATAATTCATCTCTTTCCTTACCTTGCTTTTTTGTGTTCATTAATTGTCCCATGAGTATGGTCCCCTAAAACACAAACTAAAGAGTGAAATAGATATGAGTTATAAATCAGCCCAACCAGTACTTGTTTAAGGTTCTGTAAGAAGTTTATGTGGGAAATTATAAAAACAATTGATTTATAACAATCTACATGCATTCTTGAAGAACTCTTTTGTTATCAAAATTTTGTATTTAAATTTGACCTTAGCATATTTTTATCTTCCTAGCTAGATCAATAACTCCTGGTCTTCATGCTGTTCACGTTTCTTAGTAATAAGGTATGTATAGGAGCTATAAAGTAAATATTTGCTGAGCAAATGAACCAATTATCTAATTAATTTCAGCTTTTTAATACAAGGCCATGATTTTGTTAGCATACTGGTAGTATTTGAATAGGAAAAAAGATATTTTTGTCAAGAAGTTATCTTCATCTTCCTTTCTTAGAGCTTTCAACTTTCATCTTTCCTTTCATAATCATTTCATCACTTTACATTTTGGAGGATTGTATATTAACTTTCTAATAGATTTAAAAATCTCACTCAGTGGATACTACTGAGATAAGTGATAATATAAAGTGTTTTAGATTCCCATACTAATATTATGGTTTGTCTAGATGCCCTCTCAAAGTCTTATGTGGTCATAGATGGGGCTTTTTCAGAGCTGGCTGGATCTATGGTATGTGATTGATTCATGGTGTAATGCTAGGATTAAGGGTGCTGGTATTAAAAGTGGGTGATTACCAAATTAATCCACTGATCGCTTTGGCATCACCCTAATCCTGCAGCCTAGATAGAATATAAAAGTGGCAGGAAAAAGCTGCTAAGTTCCCTTGCTTGCTTTGCTACCTTCTGCCCACCATGAAGTGCTTCTTCTCTGCAATGCCCATCTGCCATGCCACCCTATGCTGGAGCTAGCAGATTATGGACTGAAACTTCACAAACCATAAGCTTCTATTTGGGGTATTGGGTATTTTTCGCACCAATGAGGAAAGTAACTGAGACAAATAAGTGTTAACTATAACAGGTGCTCACTTGCACATCTTGAGGTTAAGAAATCAAGGAGACCTGCTACCAAATTCCAACTCTGCAATTTACCAGGTGTGGAATCTGGGGCTAGTTACTTCCTCTCTCTTAGCTCTGTATTTGTCTATAAGATGGTTTTACTGAATAAAGTACTTAATTCATATTTGTCCCATAGAAAATACACTATCATGAGAATTTCTTTCTGCTAAAATTCAGGAAATGCAGTTTCTTCTCAGCTCTGAAAATAGCAAGATACATAATAATAGATAAATAAGATCATGATTGAGCCTCACTTGCTGTTCCTTAATCAGCATTAATAGTACTGAATTAGTTGTGTGAAGGAGAGCTGGTAAATGAGTGGCCTTACCTTGAATCACAATCTTAGCTAACTACAAAGTCTTTTACATAAATATTAATATTTCATCAAACTCCAGGCTAAGAAGATTTTGTGTGGATTTTATGGCTTATTTTTTTCATTTCATTTTTTTCTGCAAGTACGTGTTAGTCACCTACATCTGACATTCACTATCATAATCACTGAGTAATGAACAAATGGAAAGCATCCCTGAGTTAATGCAGCTTCCAATACTTGGGATAATAATCACGTATTTATAAGCATCAGGCAGTTATCAGTGCTATAATATAAAAGTATAGTTATAGATAAGAGAGACTGGGGGAGTTACTCTGTGAACATGGGGATCTAAGGAAGCCTATTGGAGATGACATTTGAGTACAGACATGTGACAGAAGGGTGCAAACCACATAGTAAGTCAGCAAAGAACTTCCCAGACAGGAGCCCAATACATGCAATGTCTCTGAGGTAGGACTATGCGTGGAATATATGGTGTACAATGAGAAAACCAGAGGGTCTGCAGAAGACTGAGTGAAGGTAAGAATTGCAGGGTATGAAACAAAAGAGGTAACCAAGGGCCTGGCTATGTAGGGCCACAAAGGCCAAATGGGGACTTAAAATTTTCTTTAATGGCAAGAGAAGGACCCTGAAGGTTTTTGCTCCTCCCATTTTAGGGATCAGTCTGGGGCTGTGTGGCGAAATAGACAGTACACTCTCCACTGTCCAGCAGCTCCAAATTTGCTGACCTCTATTTCCACTCATATAAGTTCCTCATCAATATAAACCTAGTCAGATGGAAAGTTGGAGCAGGCTGACAGCTCCATGGAGACAGTACGTTTCAGATACCTGTAGCAACAATGAACCAGCCATGTAGAGCCCACTGTATGTCCAAGGAGGAGGAACAAGTAAAAAAATCAGAAGTTGTAAACACTTAGGGCACAGAACTGAGACTAAAATGGAGCTGAGTGAACAAGTGAAGGAAGATACCGAGTTCAGGCAGTCATCAGACCATGCAGTCTTTGAGCCACACGGAGTTTGAGTTGTATTCTGAAAGCAATCCTAAGAAGTCTTCAGCACTTTTAAAGAGGAGAATGATCTGAACTATAATCTAAAAATCTAACTGCAGTGGTGTGAATATAAAATAACTATTATTATTGATCCAGAGTTTGAGACTACTGTCTTGCACAAGTGACATAGGGGATATTGTCACTTTTTCCTCAAGCCTATATCCAGTCTTATTAATACTGCTTTATATTTCTTGAATATAGTGCTTTGTATCCAGTTTAGTCCAGGCCTTGGTATCAAGTCTAACTGATTTTTCTAGTGGAATCCAAGCTGGTTTCTCCTACAGAGTAATTCTCATCATACACATCGCTCCTTAAAACTCTTTAATGTAGCCCTAATCCTTAAAGGTAACATAGATCCTAGTGTACCCAGGACATTCTCAGCCTCTATCGTTTTCTCGGGAGTAATTATTAATAGTCAACTCTGCCTCTCAACAGTTTTATAACTCATATGGCAAATTATATAGTTATTCTAATATGTTTAGTTTTAAAACCACACTCTTCAGCAAGACATAGAGTCTTGTATTCCTCCACCCTTATTTACCCTTACCCTCTGCTCTGTATTTTCCTGGCATGCTTAAATATGTATAGTGTTTTGTTGCTCCTGTTTGTGGTACTAGAGATTAAAACCAAGTCCTAACATGTGTTTGATTAGCATTGTACCATTGAACTACATTCCCAAGCCAAATATATATATATTCCCAAACCAAATATATATATATATATATATATATAGTTTCAAAAGCATAACACACACACACTCTGTCCTCTTCATCTTTGCACATTGTTCATATATCTCCTTCACTTCTTTCCTCAAGTAGCTCGTGTATGATCTTCAAAATTCAGCGCATGATGCAATTCCTTCTAGAATACTTTCTTGTCCACCACTTAGGTTGTATCCTTCTACTTCTAATATCATATCTCTTCTTATTTCTAATAACTACTGCAAATCCAGGCAACAAGAAGGAAGGCAGCCAAGAAATATGGAAAAGAAGGGAAGAAAGAAGGAAGGAAGGAAGGGAGAGAGGGAGAAGGGAGGGAAGGAGGGATGGAGGAAGGGAAATGTCTGACATATCAGTATTTAATAAATTTTGTCTCTCATCCACATATAGTCTTCCCTTAAATCTAACTACCATATCATTATCAAATGTTTATTGATTTTTCATCTAAAATAAATGTCTTATGACTGATATTTTGTCATATTCACACAGTCATAATTGATGGTGTTGGTTCCATTAATTTTACTGATAAAGAATAATTTCTTCCTATAACTTCTAATTGCTTTTAAGTACTATTTTCATCATTATTGAATTAAAACCAAGTTATATCTAGGATGTAGCTATGCACTTTTTAATATTCTGATAAAGGACAACTGAGTACAAACTTTGGTTTCTCAATTTATATTATCACACCTTTCACCCATAGGTTTTTCTTAGTTAACTCTTCTTTCCCCAGGATAGTTCAATTGAATTCATAGGCTTGTGCATTTCAAGTTCAAGTTGAAGGATGGATATCTGATATCAGAGAAGAGCCGCTGGCATATAATACACAGATAGTAACTGAGGTGGAAAGTGATCAGACTGAAGCTAAAATTAGTTAGGACACTGCACTGATCATTTTTCATTTCCCTGTACCTGTCCAAGATTCATTCCCTGCTTTTCTTTGTATGGCTGTTCCCTGGAAGCTGATATGGATGGATTCCATCTACAAGTCCTGCCCAGACCTTCCCAGCTGAGTTTGAACACTAAAGATGCAGGCAGGCAATCCAAAGGCAGAAAGAGAGAGATGATAGCTTTTCTTCTTTTTCCTATTCTACTTCCTTTCCATGCTTCTGGCTGGCTGAGACACCTTTGTGCATTTAAACTCTACCTACAGTCACACACCTTCATAGCTTCTGCTTTCACTGAGGTAAAATAATTCATTACTTTTCCCTCATTCGTTTGATTTTAAGTATGATCATTGTTTTCTTTTCCTTTTCATATCTATGTGTTGTGTCACATTCGTTTCTTCCCTTAGACCTACCCAGGTTATATAATTCCTTCATTAAATTCTCTTTATTGAATCATTTTGGGTGAATGGTACTTCTTACAGGGATCCTGAGTGAAACAGCCATGGTGTCTTAATAAGTGATATTTCCAAAATTTCTAATATAGAAAGTATAAAGTGAGATTCTATCAGAACATAACAAAACACTTTGCTTGAAGATTTAAATGAATCAAAGTTTATTAATTTCATTTAACAAAAAGTGTGGAAAAAGATGGGTACTGATACATTTTGGAGTCTATAACAGTAGACATATGTTCGACATATGTTCTACTACTCATTTACCCTTTAATTCAAGATCATATGATGAGTGTTCAGAACCTTAACATATCTTCACTGAATCAAGAAAAATGACAGAAGAGGGGTCATAGGATCTGTGTCTGTCCTTCATAGTTAAAATTTAGTTTCCTGGAGGACGCTTTCTGCAGACTTTTGTTTAGCACCTCTTACATAATGAATTGTCTCCCTAAAATTCTTAAGTTAAAGCCCTAACCTCCAATACCTCAAATGAAACTATGTGTGGAGATAGGGCCAGTAAATAGATAAATAATTTTTTTTTGTTTGTTTGTTTGTTTTTTTGGTTTTTGGTTTTTCTCTGGTACCAGGAACCGAACTCACGACCTTGCGCTTGCCAGGCAGGCGCTTTGCCGCTGAGCTAAATCCCCAGCCCCAATAGATAAATAATTTGAAATAAATTCATATGACTAAGCCTTAATCCAATCAGACTTCTACCTTTATAAGAATCAGAAATTTAGACACACAAGAGATACCAAGGATGTGCAAGGGCAGAAGAAAGGCCAGGTGAGGTCACATCAAGAATCAGCATCTGCAAACCAAAGAGAGGCCTCAGGATGGAAGATACTGTGATTGGACTTCACGCCCCAGAACTGTGAGAAACTTAATTTCTGTTTTAAACCACTGATCTGTAGTCTTTTATTTTGACAGCGCTCGCAAACAAAACAGCATCTAATCAACCAGGATTATTTTTCTATGACATTTCAGCTTCCAGGAAAGCTAGGGAAAATATTTAGATTTCTAACTCATTAAAGGAGTGACAAGAAGAAGGAAGCTGAGATTGAGCAGCTACGGCACATTTGCTCTGAAAATGTTGTGATGTCATTTTCATTGAATTGAAAGATTTTATTTTAAAATCTTGCTGCAGACTTTAACCAAAATAAATCCCTTAGTCTGTTGACAGGCTTAATGTTTCAAATGATGTGGATTCTTCAGACCAAAACAATACAGTAAGGGAGTATTTGTGAAAGACAGTTATAAAAAGGACTTGGTGGTGTTTGCTATTCACTTATACAGGAACTAATTATACTAATGCTCACATAAATTCCTCCTAAAAATAATGTAAGCATCCTGTAGAAGCAGACAAGTGAGTACCTGAGGCCATGAGTTCCTCAAAGAGCTAAGGCAAGAAAAGGTGTCTGTGTGAAAAAGTGAAAGGAATACATTACGGATCTGAGAGAGAGGAGAGAGGAAAAGTAGCATATTGAGGAAGATACATACAAGAAGAATGTTATGCAAGAAAGTGGGCACCATTTGCAGGGACATCAATGCCCACTGAAAAACTTTAGCAGGTGAACAATCAATAGAAATAAGGTTAGAAATATCTGCTGAGTCTGTATAAATTGTTGTTGTACGTTATATTCCCCATCATCCATAAATTCTCTCAAAATGCTCTAAAATAGATAATCATTGAGTGTTCAAACTTATTTGGGATGAAGTGACATATACAGAAAAGGGTTTTGTTTTATGTTTCTATTGGCTCATAGATTAGCAAATACCATTGCAAGAGTTGAAGAGGCACACAAAAATTCATTGAAGACAGGTAATAAGAATTGTAAGTGGCCATGAGAAAACAAGCAGATATTGTACAGTCAGTGCTTGCTATAGAAACAGCTATAATACTAGATATACAAATATATATGAATTTACAAGATTGCCTTACAAGGGCCGCCCACAAAGTTGGATGTGGAAGAGTGCACAGGGTCTGTCTGCACACTGGCGATGGAAGAATCCAGTCAAAGGTCTGGAGCTCACTGCAGTGTTGAGTTCTAATCCCTATTAGAAGTCTGATGGCTGCAGTGGAAGGCTGAAGAGTCTGTGCCATAAGGCTATAGAAGCTGAAGAGTTTGCACTGAAAGCCAAGAGATGAGATCCAAAGTGAAGGTGAAGAAACGGAAGCAGATCTGCCCATCCTCATTCTCCCTTTATATCACCCAGGGAACAATCCATCCTAGGGTGGGTCTTCCACACCCTAGGGCATGTAATTGCTGAACAAGTTTAGTTGAGCTTCACTGACTCAAATTGACATACTCAATCAACCATCACCGATATTTTAGATAAGATTTGGGCTTCAACAATGTGGTAGACAGAATACTACCTTCAAAAAATGTCTATATCCTAACCCTTGGGGCTTCTGGAAATGTTACATTACACAGAAGAGAACTAAAATTGTGATGGAATCAAATTTGCTAATTAGCTGATATTTAGATAGGGACATTACCTTGGATTATCCAAATGTAATCAAGCAATTACAAGTTTCCCCAAAGATGTAGAAGAGAAAGTCAGGGAGATATGGCACTAAGGGAATTTAGCATGCCATCCTGGTATTGAAGAAGAAGGAATAGTGCCACAAGAGAAGAAATGTAAGCTGTTTCTAGTAGCAGGAGAAGGTCAGTGTATATTTTGTCTCTAGAGACTCTAAAAAGGAATGCACTTTCAGTTTCTCACACCAGTGAAACAATGCAATATTTGCACATGTGTGTCCAATTTATTTCACTTAAGAATATGGTCTCAAGGTGAATCCATTTACCTAGAAATGTCTGCAGGTTATCCTTCTTTAAGGTTTAGTAGTACTCCATTGTATAAAAAATATCTTTTTGATCCATTGCTCAGTTCATGGCAAATTGGGCTGTTTCCAGTATTTTGCTATTACAAACTGTGCTGCTATAAACATGGATGTGCATATATCACTGTGGCATTATGCTTTTAATGCTTTTGGGAAGATGCCAAAAAGGGGAATAGTTGAGTCACATGGAACCTCTAATTCTACTTTTATGAGGAATCTCCACACTGTTTGTGACAGTGGTTGCACCAGTCTACATTCCCTGTGTATAAGAGCTCCTTGTCCCTCACTTGAGCCTGGCCAGTATTTGTCGTTGGCTGATTTCTTGATAATGGCCATTCTTTCTGGAATGAGATGGAATCTTAGTGTTGTTTTATTTTTTGTTGTTGTTGTTGTTGGGTTTTTTTGGTTTTTTTTCCAGTACCGGGAATCGAACTCACAACCTTGCACTTGCCAGGCAGGCACTGTGCCGCTGAGCTAAATCCCCAGCCCCTCTTAGTGTTGTTTTAATTTGCAACTTTTGAATAACCTCTGATGCTAAACATTTTTTCATATATTTATTTTCCATTTCTAGTTCTCCATCTGAAAAATGTCTATTTCAGAAGCCCATTTTTGGAATGGGTCTTTAAATTTGAGGGGTATGATTTTTTGAGTTATTTATATATTCTAGATATCAGTCTGAGGAACAGTTGGCAAAATTTTTTGCCATTCTATAGGTTTTCTCCACTTTGTTGGTAGTTTTTTGCTGTGCAAAAGCTTTGTAGTAAGATGACATCTCGGTTATTGATGCTTGGTAATATTTCCCATGTGATCAGGATTTTGTTCATAAAGTCTTTACCTACACCTATGTCTTCAAGAGTTTTATCTATTTTCTCTTCCAGTAGATTCAGTGTTTCTGTTTTGATATTTCAAGCTTTGATCCATTTTTATTTTAGTTTAGTGCATGGTTAGATACATCGGTCTAGTTTTAGTTTTCAGCATGTGGATGGCCAATTTTTTCTAGCACCACTTATTACAGAGGTTCTCTTCTAGTGAACATGTTTGAACCCTTTGTCAAATATAAGGTGACTGAGTGTGTTCAGAATTGTTTCTGCATCTTCTAATATGTTCCACTGATCCTCAGTTCTGTGTTTTGCCAATACCATGTTTCTTTTATCACAGCAGCTTGATAATATAATTTCAGATAAGGGGCTGTGCTGCCTCTAGCCTTACCTTTGTTGCCCAAAATTGTTCTTGCTATTCTAGGTCTCTTCTGGTTCCAAGTGAATTTTAGGATTGTTTTCTCTAATTCTGTGAGGTATGCCAATGGTATTTTGATCAGGATTTTGTTAAGTCTGTATAAGAATTTTGGAAGTATGGCAATTTTTACTATGTCAGGTTCTTTCTACCTAAGAATAAGGGATATCTTTCCATTTTCAGATATATTCTTCAATATCCTTTTTCAGAGTACTATAGTTTTCAATGTAGAGATCA
Organism: Chinchilla lanigera; assembly: GCF_000276665.1. Lineage (NCBI taxonomy): Eukaryota > Metazoa > Chordata > Mammalia > Rodentia > Chinchillidae > Chinchilla > Chinchilla lanigera. The sequence goes on along the minus strand of NW_004955419.1, from coordinate 21,950,280 downwards.
TTTCCTCCCTTGTTAGAGTCATTCCTAAGTACTTCATGTGTTCTGATGCTATTGTGAAAGGCATGGTTTCCCTAATTTCTCTCTCAGGGAGTTTGTTACTTGTATACAGAAATGTTATTGATTTTGAAGTGCTGACTTTGTATCCAGTTATGCCATTAAATTCAGCTTTTAAAACTAGAAGTTTTTGGGGTCTTCTATGTAGAGTATCATAGAATCTGCAAGTAATGCTAATTTAACTTCTTTCTTCCCTATCCTCATTCTTTTTATTTCTTCTTCTTGTCTAATTGCTCTGGCTAGTGTTTTCAGAAATATATTGAATAGTTGTGGTCATAGTGGAACGTCTTTCTCTTGTTCCTGATTTTAGAGTGAAAGCTTTCAGTTTTTGACTATTTTAGTATAATGTTCGTTGTTGGCTTGTCATAAATGGCTCTTATCAGATTGAGATAAAAACCACCTATTCTGATTTTCTGTAAGGTTTTTTATCATGGAATGGGTGTTGGACTTTCAAATGCTTTTTCTGAATGTATTGAGATGATGATGTGACTTTTGTCTTTGGCTCTGTTGATATGATGTATTACATTTATTGATTTGCATATGTTGCACCATTCGTGCATCCCTGGGTTGAATCCTACTTGGTCATGGTGTATATTCTTCCTGATGATGTGCTGCATTCTGTTTGCCAGTATCTTATTGAGGCTTTTTGCATGTTGTTCATTAGGAAGATTTGCCTGTATTTCTCTTTTTTGGTTGGATCCTTGTCTGGTTTTGGTATGAGGGTAACACTTGCTTCCAGGAATGACTTTGGGAATATTGCTTCCTTTTTAATTTCATTAAAAAGTTTGAGAAGTAGTGGCATTAGATCGTCTCTAAATTTCTTGTAGTCTTCAGCAGTGAATCCATCAGTACCTGGGCACTTCTTTGTTGTGAAATAGGAAGAAATGTTCAAAAAGGAAGGTGAGCTGGGGGCGGGAGAGAAAAAGAGGAAAAAAATGAGAAAAGAAAGAAAAATGGAAACAAAGCTTTTATAAAGAAAGAGGGGAAAATAAGTTGGGGGGACAATAGGGGAATGGGAGAAAAAGAAGAATCAGGACACATCATGTACAGTACAAATTCCCTATGATGAGTGTGCTCATTATCTATATCTAACATGTACCAATAATCTTATTTAATTTAAAATAATAAAATAAAATAAAAAGGCAGAACAAAAAGGAATGCAAACTTGTTAACTCCTTGATTTTAATCTAGTGAAACCATGTCATGTTCTGACCTACAGAATTATGGTATAATATTGGGCTGTTCATGTTACTGTTTGTGGTGATTTGTTATAGCAGAAAAATAAAACTAATACACATAGTTTCAGGGACAATAACTCAAAAGCATTTCACTTTTATCTATATTATCCTTTCTCAACTCATAGCCATAGCACAGCTATAGTTCTCTCTAGGTCATGGCAGCACTATTGATCTTTAACCACTTCAAGTCTACAGATACTAATATTTCTGGTGTGATCACTCTGGGTGCTTTATCATCCTTTGTTAATTATCTAAATCATGCTATTTCAGGGATGCAGGTCATTCTGATGATTCAACATTTAAAGATTAATTCATGCAGTTCACCATTATCAACAAAGAATAAACATATAATGAGATTACCTGAGCTGAAAAAGCATTTGACAAAACACAACAATGATTCATAATAAAAACTCAATAAATAAAACAGAAACACTAAATATATTGGAAGAGAAAGTAGGTAAAAACCTTGAAGACATAGAAAGCAGGTAAAATTCTTGAAGACATAGTTCATGAACAAAAATCAAACTGCATGGGAAACACTTCAAAAAATCAACAACTGGGATCTCACCCTACTGAAAAGTTTTTGCACATCTAAAGAAATCACCAGCAGAGAAAAAAGAAAACCTACAAACCTGGAAAAAATTTTAGCTGACTGTCTCTCAGACAAAGGGCTTCTATGTAGAAAATATAGAGAATTAAAAAATATCAGCCCCCTCAAATTCAAAAACCAATCCAAAAATGGGCAGAATTCAGTTGCCCTTTACCCTTCTGTATATTCATCAGAGATGAATATACACTTCTCAGATAAAGAAATACAAATGGCAAATAAATACATGAGAAAATGTTCAACATCATTAGTCATTTGAGGAATGCAAATTGAAACAACACTGAGATTTCATCTCACCCCAGTAAGAATGGCTAGCATTAAACACATGACAAATGCTGGCGAGGCCGTGGAAAAATAGGAACTTTTCACTGCTAATGGGAATGCAGACTGGTGAAACCACTGTGGAAATCAGTTTGGAGATTTCTCAGCAAACTAGGACTAGAGGTTCCATTCAACCCAACTATTCCCCTTCTGGGTATTTTCCCAGATCTAAAAACATCATATCACAGCGATATATGTGCACCTGTGTTAATAGCAGCACAATTTGTAATTGCTAAATTGTGGAAGCAACCCAAATGTCCATCCACTGAGGATTGGATAAGAAAATTGTGGGACTTTTATATAATGGAATATTACTTATCTATAAAGAAAGATAAACTCGAGGCTTTTATAGGTAAATGGTCACAACTAGAGACCATACTCATAACTGAAATAAATCAGACCTGCATGTGCAAGCACTGCATTGTCTCAGTAGTGTAAAACCTGAAAGAGTTAATAAAAACTTGGAGGTATGAGAGACATTGTGAAATGAAAGGAAAATGCTCAAGGGTAAAGGGCAACTGGGATGTGAGAAAAGAGAAGGGAAAGAAGGAGAAATTTTGTATGTATGTATATACAGGATACTTAACAAGTTAATCTACTGTCTTCTATTTCTTTGCTGAAAGAAACAATTAATGAGTCCTTGATTGATCAATACTGCATGTCTCTATTTGTTTTCATGAGAAACCACCTTGAAGATATCAATAGGTAATACAAGTATTGTTAATTTCCTACCACTTTGTCTGTAACTCTGTATTGTTTGTATTGTTCTTTTGCTGTTTTGTAAATGGTTGTCTGTCTGTTAATGTTTTTCTCCTTTTATTTTTAAAGTTTAAAAAAACTCAATTAAATGGGAATAGCAGGGAATTTCCTTGATTTTATGAAAAATATTTACAAAAAGCTTACGGATATGCTGCTATAGTTCTATTTTTGTTTGTGTCTCATTTACTATTCTCTTTCAAATAAAAAAGAAAGAAAAAAAAAGAAAAGCAATACCACACTGAGCACTATCCTACATATAAATAAATAAAGGTTAACCAAGAATAAAAAAAAAGCTTACAAATAATGTAATTCTGAATGGCAAAACGATATACATTTTCCTCCTAATCTCAGGAAAAAAGAAAGATGGTCTCTCTCAATGGCCCTATTCAACACCATACAGAGCACACAATTTAAAGCAACAATACAAGGAAAGAAAATACAAATCAAGGGATAAGAATAAAACTGATCATGCTTTTGGGGATTTGTTTTGTTTTGTAAATGATGTGACTGTCTACATAGAAAATTCCAAAGAATGACTAACCAAAACATCTTGTAACTAATGAGCAATTACAGGAAGACAGCAGCCTACAAGGTTAACACAAAGATTCAATTGTTCTTCTATATACTGGCAATGGGAAATTGGGATTTTTGAATGGAAACATGATACCACTTAACCTAGAACTAAAAATGAAATATTTTAGAATAATTCTAAGAACTTATAGGATCAAGAAGTAAAAGAAGCAGAACAGCCAACATAATACTGAAGCAGAAAGAGAATAAAGTAGAGGAGTAGCACTACCTGACTCACTCTAAAATTACAGTAATCAACCAGATCTTGCTGCACATTCCTGCCATACCTACCCTCTGAAAGACTGAGGCAAAATGATCACAAAATCAAGCCCAATCTAAGCAATTTGGCAGTTTACCAAAACCCTGCCACAAAATAAAAAAGGATAAATGCCTAGGGATGTAACTCAGTGTGAAGGCTGTGGATTCAATCCCCAGTACCCACATCTGCAGGAAAAAAAAAAAAAAAACAAATAGTTAAAGCGGAGTGAGTTGGTGTGTGGTTTTGGTAAAAAATACAAAATGAACAATGGACCAGAGTAGGAATCTCACACAAAAATACACGTAGCAGTATAGCCACTTGAGCTAAAGCAATTTAATGGAAAGAGGATAATTTTTCTAACAAAGTTGTACTGGAACAACTGTGCATCTACATGCAAAAAGAAAGAGAGGAATCTAAACTTTGGGAATTTTGGTGGGAGGCTAAATTAAAAATAAAAAGCCCTTTTAATTCTGCATGGATCTAGTGGTCTTGTACATTAATTTTATTTCTTTATATTATCCATATATATTTATGTTATGTATACTATTATCAATCTCAGAATTTAAAGTGTTTCAGATCTTAGAATGATGACACAATGTTATATAATGAACTAGGAGGTCATGATATCTGATTAATATCATTTATTAAAACATTGGTACTGAGAAAATGAATATCACTGAGTTATGTTTCTTCATTTGTAAACTGGAAATGAAGACATTGCTTTCTGATATGGCCACAGGAGTGTAATTAAATAATGCATATGAAACAATAACCACAACATAAATATCTCCTGTATTAGATTAAATTTAAGAAACAAGAATACAAATTTAAAACCAGATAGGTTTAGAAAATAATTGCCACTGACCAATATATCCACCATCCACTACCTCATTGAGAATTTCCCATATAAAGTAAAATTTGAGAAATGTCTCTTGAAATACACGACTGAGAAAAAAGTTGTGTTTTCCTTTACAAAATAATATTTTGCACTTGGAAAAATTTCAGGATTTATTGTGCATGATTAAGCCATGATTTAGAAATTTTCATTGCTGTTTGGGGCCACCTTCCTGGGATCAGGGTGTTTCCTTGCTTCTCACATTGGATCTGCCCGTGTGGGTAACTGTAGACAAGGCAACACTAGTGCACATGGCAGAGCAAAAGGCTTGAAAAGCACCTACGATATCATATTTGTCTGTTTGACTGCGACATCAGCATGAACACGATTTGGGTAATGTACTTGTTCAAGGAGACTGAAAAACACTGGAGCAGATCCTCCCACCCACAGCTGGAAGGGAAACACATCACCAAAATCTGTATTAATCAATACCCAGCCACCCACAGGTCTCAAGTACAGCACAGATTACTTTGACCAAGAGATTTGTGAAAGTAAACAGTATAGACCGCTAAGATACTGTGATTATTTTTTACCTTCCATTGTTGTTGGCAAAAGTAGCTAATATACTAAATACCCTATGTTAATTCTTTGCCTGCTAGAAAGCCCAGAGCTATATTTGCAGCCCAGTTATTTCCTTTAGCAATCTGCATATTTTGGCGTTTATTTTATAGAATTTCAAGTTTTTCACTTTATTTGCATTTCCACATTTGAATTCTATATTTTGACTTATGATTTGTCTCTCTTATTAATTTTATTTTGTTATAAGCTGCTTTCATGCTGTTAAGAACAAAAGTATTCATAGGAAAATGCTGAGTATTTACCACGTGTCAGGAATTATAAATATGAATACAACATCTTCCTTGTTCTTGAGGATGTATAGACTTGTAAAAGCAACAAACATCTAATAATAAATAAACATAAATTATAATATAATATTATAGGTATAATGATTGTAGTTATATTAGTAATAGTTACATTAATAATAGTTATATTAGAGCACAATATACATATAAATATATATACAGAAACCTTTAAATATAAAACAAACGTAAAAAGAAGCTATTAACTATGCCAAGGAGGGGTGAGGTCAGATCAGAAGCCCTTTACAGACAAATATTTGACCTCAATATTAAAAATGAGAATTTTACTAAATAAGAAATTAGAAAGTTTTTTTGCAAAAAAAAAAAAGAAAAATTTAGTGGGACTGTCATATGAAACCAAAAGGGACCAAAAATGGAACTTATGGGACTTTTTTTTACCCCACAAGAGTTTAGATATAATATCCAAAGGTGAAAATGGTTAATCTTAACAGAGATGAAAACTATTTTTAAAAAGGAAAAAAGTCAGAAATTTTGTTTAAAGAGTAAAAAGTTACATTGAAATGATAAAAAGTAATTATGATAAGAAATACAGACTTACCTATACTTTGCTATCACTGAGATTGAAGGAATAGAACTGAAAGTACTTTTCCTGCAATTGCCAGTATTTAGTTTCTTAGATTAGGCGCAACATATTGAATTTTATCCTTGGCATTTTCCCAAAGTTTCCTGACATGCTAAGTCGGGAGCTACTACAGAACTAAGAATATTAAATAAGGAAAAGCCATATGTTAGGTTTGAGTCTTTTTTGGCAGACGCCATCTCACTTGATCTTTCACATCCTCACTAATAGCCCATTATTTGACAATAAAAAAGATCAGTTGAGCTTTTTCATAAATCAAAATTTACAAATGAAATAAAACAGGTTTCCCTTGGCTGCTTTGGTGTCCTTTGGCTCACAATTTGTAGAGGTTTCAGTACGTAGTCACTAGGTTAGCTCCAAGGCAGGTGTTGGCATGTCAGAGGGGCACTGCAGAGGAGAAATAGTCTATGGCAGGGCACTTAAGTGAGGGCACATTAGCCCTCTTTCTGTCCCTTATATTTTATGCAGGCTACCTGCTCTAGAGTGTAGCACTCACACCCTTAATCCTAGCCAGAACTGTGCCAAACCCATCAGCGGACTGATTTTGTAATCACATACACTTGGTCCCAGCACCGTACACTCTAGTTCCAGCTGCTGAGAGATTTTCATGTAGAGAGATAGGACATAGAGGACATTTATGCCTTTTATGGGATGCTTTGTTTGTGCTAACACTGACTCAGTAGATTTGTACCCAAACGCTGAATGACAAACACGGCGTAGTTGAACACTTTTATATAATTTTTGTGTCTTTGCCCCCCTTTTATGGGCATACACTAACATTCTACAGTCTAGTTGGATATAGATTAACATTCTGTAGTCTGGACTGGGTGTGACTTATGCTACAGTTACATCAGAAGTATACATGCATACTCAGAAGCTAATACCACTACACTGTAAAAAGTTCATGCCCCCATATGTGGTGAGGGGCCCTACCACACAGCCATCTCTGAAAATTCTCCTGTGACTGCATGAGGCTTTGGGGCGGGGGCGGGGGGATCTACACACAAGCCCCAACAGCATTTTATATGATTTTGGTAGATGCTTGCCTCACAGTGCTCTTTTTTTGTTGTTGTTTCTTTGTTTTGTTTTACCATATTGGCAGTGGAGACATCAGCCCATTATCCCACCATTTTCAGTCAAGTGGAATTCAGTGCAAAATAGGGCTGCTGAAACCAAAAGGTTCCCTTGCCTCAGTTTTCAGGATCTTGAGGCATTTGGGAGAACATCACAGTACTGTTGTGGATTCATCTAAAAGGCAGAAGCAAGGCATTGATTATTAACCTTTCGAACAGCCTTTAAGCTATTAACCTTTTTTTCTTTTAAAGAGAATAAAAAAAAAACAACATAGACAAAAACAAAACAAAGCACAAACAATAAAAATGATACAGGGTTTCAAAACAAAATGATGGTAATTAACAGTGGCTGTTGTACAGTAGATATTATGAAAGGGAAAAAAATTGCTATTAACCTTTTTTAAAAAGTGAGTTTCATTGGGTTTTCACTGCTAAACAAATGAATATGAGCTTATGTATATTTTAACATGCACATTGCAAGCTATAAGTAATACTTGATTTCTAAGATGTAATAATCTAAAAATTAACCTAATGATCTATGCTCAAAAGGTGAGAGGAGAAAATAACAATTTAAACTATGCAACTCATCCCATAGTTGCCACCATCAACAAATAAAATCTTAAGTCACAGTCACAAAGCTTGGCTATCTCTACTGATTCATTTATTTGGGTGAGCAAGATTAGTATCAGATGCTGCTCTACAAGTCCTACACAACAAGTGTTAATGAGTTTTTACTAAGTGTTCTCCCTCAAACTCCCTGCAGTTAGGAAATGGTGCTAATGCACTAAAGAAATTTTAAAGTTTCAGAATGAAGTTTAAGAATATTTTCACAAGTGTTTGCCAACTGGTGAGGTGTAGAAACAGATGGTAGATAATGCAAGTTTATCCTTCCTCCTTCAGAATTCTGTAGGTGTCCCAATTCAGACTACCCCCTCTGTACACAGTGATAAAGTCTCTTTCCCTATCTTCCTATTTCCGTCTTGATACCAAAGTATCATTGCACCACTTTTCTTAACAGGCTTATTCTAACACATACACACATTTTAATCACCTATCTTCTCTGTTCCTAGGACTTTCATCTGTGTTATTCTCTCTTTGAGGCAACGAGAACTCTGCACAAGAGTTTTAGCCTCAGATGCACTTGGCAATAAATATGCTAGGGGAAAGCTAAGGACTATATTTGACACTATGGGAAGGTACTTTTTTTTTAATTATCATAGTAGATTCCTATATTATTTTTAACATTCTTTAATATTTCAGTTTTTTACTCAAGCAATTTATTTGCAAACAATTCATTGTTTGCAGACTACATTTTGGACTTCAACTCCATTACATTCGTTAAAGGTAATGCTTCTTTGCATTACTATTTTTATAACTTACTTTTCTCCACTTTTTATGCAAGCAAATATTTATTTTCATATACTTCCTGCTATTCCTGTAGCTTCAGACTCTGTTAGTTGAAGTGCAAAAAAAGAAACATCAAACATAAAGTAAAAACACTTGCGCATCGATGCTCTGTCATTTTATCTTTATGTGATCTTGGGAAGGAACTTGAGCACTTGGATGCTTTAGATTCAGGGTCCTCACTCCCAAAATGAGCATGCAAAACCTTGCTTAGCTCATAGAGCTGCTGTAAAATTAAGTTAGATGGTATAAGTGAAAGTTTCCAATATTGGGTGCTCTATAAGTATTTGTTAACATTCAGTTGAGTACTCTCACTGCCATTAACGTAGCTTCCAGAACGTTTAGAGCCATTACGGTGTGAAGGTGCTTGCTCAGACAAGACTAAGCAGAGCTATAAATTCGTTCAGGCATTTATATTTTCCAAGGGAACTAATCCAAAACTTTCCTTCAAAATTATAACTCTCCATGTGTATAATGACTGCTTAGGATAATGGTGGACTTTAGAGAAAGTTCCTCCAAAGAACAACGATATTTTCGTAAGGAAAGGGCAAAAGGAAAATTGTCATACTGAGAACCATCCACGTACTATCAACTCACCAGCATTCTCTTCCTTTGCATTGACTCCTTACCACCTCGTTTAATACTCCCATCTTCAAACTCACATTTTTTCTGCATTTGTAGCTTTTATATCCTCACAGATAGCCCTGTGAAATTCAAACTCCAAGTTCTCAGCAAGTACCAGCTCCTACCTCTAGCCCTCTGCAACTCCAAGTGTGGTCCATTGATGACCAACGTTATTATGAACCTAAACTTGTTAGAAAAGCAGAATTTCTGACTCTCCCTAGACCTGTGGAATCAGAATCTGCCTTTTAACAAGATTCTCAGGTAAGTCTTATGTATATTGAAACCTGAGAAATACAAACAATTCTGGTTCTCTACACTTGTTGCCCATTAGAAACATTCCCTGCCCTCACAAAAGATTCTAACTTAATTGGTGTCAGTGGGCACTAAGCATTATTACTGTTAAAAGGCTGCAGGTGTTTTTAATGTTCTAGCATGTTCGTGAATGTCTTTTCCATCTGTCATGCTTTCCACCTAGCATGCTTCTCATGCTTTCATATCATAATGCTTTAAAAATCATCTCCTTTATCGATGAGCATTTACACACTAAAAAAAAACAGCTTTAGCTACCACCCACTTAGCAGCACCAAAAAGACTATAAAAAAGAGATATATTTTTAAAAAACTTTTCATTATTACTTATAACGGCATGTGAACATACAATTTAGACTTTGTCTAAATTCCACCATTATCCCATCCATTTTTTTTTCAAAAATTTAGAATAAAAAATTTTAAATATGCATAGATACTTATTTTGCATATTTATGTGATAGATATTTGATCTGCATATCCACAGTTCACATATATACTGTTGCAATTTTAAAAAAAAATAAAGGTTGCACTATGAGAATGTAACTCAGAGAATTTCCAATGAAGTATGAAAGCTTCTCTTTTCAACCATTATCTTCTCAAAGACAGTAACTGTCTTTATTGTCATCTTCTAGTGGAAAAAAAGATGCCACATAAATGGATTCTTTTTATTTACAGAAAGCAGAATCACAATCCCCACTGTGCTGTTTACATTATCTTTTACATTTAATGCATTTTGCAAACCCTTCCTCTTCAGTATATACCTTATTCTTTTCAATAACTCAATTTTTTTTGGTGTTTTTTTCCAGTACCAGGAATCGAACTCACAACCTCACACTTTCCAGGCAGGCGCTGTGCCACTGAGCTAAATCCCCAGCCTAATAACTCAATTTTTAATTCTCTGTTTCTTGAGATCCTAGACATACCTGGTTCTTTTTGATGTTTTTCTTTGTTTGTAGATGGTTGTTGATCATTTTTATACATCACAATATTAGATGACTATTAAATACATATCTTAGCATAGTTTAGGAAGGTATGTTTTAAGGGTGTAATTCCCCAAATAAAAGGTACGTGAATTTTAATTCATACATATGCTGCAAATAAACATTAAGGAGATACACAGTTACTCTTAGCACTAGTATATGCTTCTGCACAGTTTTATTCTTAGCAGCTCAAGATATCATCACACCTTTTAGCTTTTGTCGATATGATAGAAAATAAGTGAAATTCTATAGTTATTTAATATATTCCGTTTCTTGATGTATGAAAAGATCTGACATCTTTTCATATATTTTTGGTTATCTGCTTTTCTTATTTTGTATGCTATACCCCTCTCTGATTTTTATATTCAATCCAGATGAGTTAAGTTCAGAAATCAAATGTTTAGAGGTGGTGCTGCTATGAGCATGTGCTGGAAAAGAACACTACAGAAAAACCAGGACAACGAAGGGAGTCCCCAGCCGGTACCATTCCAGCTTACACAGAAACATGTAAAAGGTCCCATAGTTCACAAGGTTGGTTTCTTCAACTCTATGGTCAGTGACCGAGGGTGAGCAGAGTTTGAAACAGAAGCTAGAGAAAGTCAGCTATGGAAAGCAGAGGCGGGATTAATGAGGCTGCAAAAAGCCAGTTCTACTCTCTCTAAGCCAATGACTCAGCATCAAGTCCTATACCACCTTAGGACTGAGATGGCCTTTAGCAGAAACGGGGTCATCCTGACTGAGAAATGCTATGAATGCTTAAAAGAAAGCTCAAGATTTAAGTCTTAGAGATGGAAAGCTCCAAGACAAACTCCAAACATATGGCTGCTGCATCCAAAATGCCTTTACATAGATCTAGCTGGGAAATCTTATAAACCATTTAGCAGTGGTTGGAAAATGATTTTCTTCACTTCTGACACCCTGCCCAAGGAGAAGAGACAGGGCAATTCTATTAAAAATCTTTTAAAATTTTTTATTAGTAGGTTTTCAATACATATTGAATCCATTTATCCTTGGGAATTGGTACATATTTACTGCATTTCAACACTTTCTACCTTCCCTTCCTCTCCTCTACCTTCCATTTCCCTCCATTCCCAGATCCCTTCCATGTCTCTACAAAGTTTATTTCCTTGTTTCCTATCATTTGCTCTTTAAATTATTTATAGTTTGGGTTTCCCACATAAGAGAAACCTGCAATATTTAATGTTCTGTGTCTGATTTATTTCACTTAGGATTATGGACTCCAGATGCAACTATTCTCCTTCAAATAACTCAAGTGTATCCTTCTTTATGGCTGAGTAGTATTCTATTGTATATAAATACCACACTTTCTTTAGCCTTTCATTTGTTGATGGGCGTAGAGGCAACTTCCAAAATTTAGTTGTTATAAGTTATGGTGCTTATAAACATGGTTATGCATGTGTCACTATAATATTTCCATTGCATACTCTATTGATAATTTATTATTAGATTTTATTAGTAAGGCCCTTTCAAATAATTATAAGAAATTACTAGGAAAAAAGTACATAAGTCCCAGTTTATGCCTCAACATTATATTTTCTTGAAAGCATATTGTCCAAAAAAAATTAATTATAAAGATAGCCAGGCATTAGGAAGCTGAATTATCCCAACCAAAGTCCCTGAAGATGCAGAGTGATCCCAGATATGACAGATTGTACCTGGTAAATCATTTTCTAGTCCAAGCCCTATTGGATGTATGCCTAAATTCTATGAGAGAACCATCAATAAAACCAAAAAAGGTCTGTTTACAAAAATCCTTATAACAGACTAGGATGTCCATTGCATTCCTCTTTAGACTTAAGAATGTAATTTTAAGAAAGAAAAAGAAGCGATTTCACCTCTAAGAGAATTTCCTCTCTTCTTTTAAATTAATTAATAATTAACAGTCAGCTTTTTATCTTGGCCTCACTATAGGAACTAAGGCACCCAGGAGAGCCCTGGGGCAAAGGAGGTGTAGGGCAGGGATTCTAAAGGCAGCATCTCTTCAAAAGAGGTAGCATGTTGTAGAAGTGAGCTTGTAGCCAGATAAATGTGTGTTAGGCAAAGAGGAGGTTCCCAGCCTCGTTATGGTGTCTGTGGGGCACAGGAAAGTGAGGTGAGGGAATGTAGTGCAGTTTAAAGGGCAGAGATAGGACGGCTGGACGTAGGCAAGCAAGGAAAAAGCAAAGATGGCTCGGTAAACCCCAGACCACGCATGGTGATAAACGCACCCCGTACGCAGCCATGAGGCTACGATGACACCAAGGGAAGGTGAGATTTTGCACTAGAAAGTGGAAACTGAAACTAGTGACGTAAAAGCTACAATTTATTAGCATACTACCACAGTGCACTAAGGAAACATATGTACCTCTATGAACTTATTTATAACCAGAATATGTAATAATATTTCAAAAAGTATGACATATGATAAAATATCCAAATATTTAAAAGTTTAGGAAATTTTTATAAGGTAAGGAAGAAAAGACTACTGAACTATATATAATACCTACAAATACTTGTTTAAAACTGGAGATAAAATATATCAAAATATTAATGCTACTACTTTATCATAGAAAAATTATGTTGTTTGCTATGGTGTTTCTTTATTTTAAAATCATGCAAATAATGACCCTAAAAGACTAACTGTTAAAAGTTAGAGCAGACAAATGTAAACAGTGCTGTGAGTAATATTCTTACACATTCTTGTTGCTTATTGAGCTCATTCTTGTTTTATGTAAAATGACATAAATTTCAGGCCAAAAAAAAGCTACAAAAGCTATACAATCTGTAATTTACACACATACTGAATGATGCTCAGAAAAACGCTATTGAGGCTCGTCTCTAGATAGAAGAATGTATTTTAATTTTTGTAGATTTTTAAAAAAACTTTCACCTCTCTTCTTCCTTTCTCTTTCTCTTTCTTCTTGAAACTAATCAAGAAAATGAATGTTTTTGATTCATTAAAAACATGTCTATATTTTTACATCACAAATGCTCTTCTGCCTGCGTGTGACATTATAGGAAGCAAAGATACCATATATTTTAGTATGCATTTGAATCTCATCCAGCCCATGAAATGTCCCACGTGACTGCTCTTCCCAGTTCCCACAGCACTCCTGGAAACAGCAGATATGTAGACTATAATGTGCTGTATCCAAAAGTGACACTAGAACACGCACCCTATAAAGGTAGAGTTCCTCACTCGATCTCCTTAGTTCATGGAACAAAATAGTTTCCTAATACCAGGTAGGCAATTATACCATTCAGTGCTCATAGGTATTGTTAATCCTACTTCATCATTTTAATCCCAGATTATTTTTAAAATACTTCAAGGAAAACTCATGTATTTTGCCTATTGATCCAAACGCAGCATTTTAAGACTATCAGGCAGTTTTGGTGCTTATCAATTATTTTGCCAAACTTGTACCCCAGAGGACAGGAAAGAGCTTCTGGTTTCTGAGATAGTCGTGTTTACATTACTTTTCTCTCCAAATCTTGTATGTCATGAAGAATGGGCATTTTTAAAGTATTTGTTAATGAAGCATTTCTACATATTGAATGTAGGTTTTATGTACATTTATTCCTTCAACACAATTCATACTGAATTTTTAAGTGTTATTTATCATGATAATGTCCTTTATATTCATTCCCATCTCTTCAATTGCCATTTGCCAAGATTACCATATTTACCAGCTCTCAATTACACTACCCTACCTCAAATTTTTTTTTATATCTATGCGTACACATTTGCAGTAAATAATAATTGCATTCATTGTAGGGAGCTGGTACATGTACGGAGCACATCTTAATTCTTTTTACATCCCCTTCTTCCTCCTTCTGTCTCTAGGTTCCCTTTTCATTTGCAAAAGATCTGTCTTTAATCAGGGTCCATAACGTGATCAGAATGAAAAAGATGCTTTCAAATATGTAAATCTGTCCTTTTCACGTTGGTCTTTAAAAACCTTCAGTGGTCTTTTTGACTATAGGAAATTGTTTACAGTTCTCATTTAGCCAAACAAGAATTTCACAGTGTTACCTGTCAAGCTAGATCCTGAGTAGTGACCAAGATCACCAGGACAGGTAAGATTGAAGCAAACAGAGACATCTTTTTTTCAGGCTGGGTGCAGCCTGACCAAGCGTGAAAACACCGTTGGCTCTGAACAAAGGAAGGGGCACTACTTTATAGACTATTCTAGGTATGGGAGAGGGACAGTTCACTGAAAAAGGTGGAAAATTTAAGTTTCTCAGGGTGATTGGTGGGTCCGGTGCCTCTGGGGTAGGGAAGTACAGGAAGACCGTGGCATGTTGCTGATTTACAGTGTGGCATTCTGTAGACCTACAAGATTTCCTGTAAGCCTGAGAACTAGGCCTGGGAACCATCCTGATAAACAGATCTATTTTAGTCTCTCAAGTTGAGTGAGGGGTTTCTGTTTGAACAGACCGGTTTTCTGTCTGAGTTTTTCTCTTCAAGTTGGGTGGGGTACAATGTGAGGGACCTAACATTACCCACTTCATCTTTTGTACTTTTCCCAGCTATTACTCTGATAATACACTTAATTAATATGTTTATTTACTATTAATTGAATATATGAAGGAATATTTTCAATTATATATTTATAACTACCTGTTTTTATCCCAGCTGTTTTATCCTCTCAACCCTTTTTAACCTGATCTTTTATAAATGAAACATGCTGCTATAAGTACCCCTAAGTTAACCTGACTTTGTAATCATTTTAAGACTTGATTTAAGCATCATCTGTGCTAAGAAGTTCCCCTCTGAATTAAAGCTGTCATCCTCCGCCCTCATCTTCCTATAATATCCTGTGCATGCCTTTGTCTTATTGGCCACTACTGTAACTTTTTGGTTGCATGTGTATCCCTACAATTAGAATGTGGGCAAACTGAAGATAATTTCTACTGTTTGATTCATACTTTTATTGCTAACAAGAATTACAGTTGATTATATTTAATGGAGTATTGAAAGGTCATTTATTGAATAAATGCAACATAAAATCTTTAAAAATACCTTGCTGCTAAATGTACTAATAAAATTGTCACTTTCTATGGTGCATATGGTAGGAGAGAAAATCAAGATGTTGTGTTACTCTCAGAATCCATAACTTCTTTCCTATAGCCTAGGGCAAGGAGTGGCAAAAGCTATAGATTGCATCAGAATTATCTAGCTTCCTTCTCAGAAAGTCTCAATCATCAAGGTTAGTGTCTAGTTTGGGAATCTCCCTTTTAACAAATGATCCAGAACACACAGACAGTTTAAGAACTAGGCATATGGAGAATGCCTTGAAGACTTTCTATTTGTTTTATAATTATATGTAAAAGACTTTAAGTAGACATACAGTGCTGCTTTGTTTTCATCAATACATTCTATTCTATCTTCTGGGGCAAGTATTATCTTAGCCACTGTCAAGTCAATAATTTCTAGTTTTGATCTGTTAAGAAAAACATCCTTCTCAACACTTCCCTCTATTTATCTCAATTACAGCACAAATATTTGGTCCTGGAAACTCCAGGTCTCATATTAGTCACCCTTCTGGTGACATCAACTGTGGATTGAACATCTCCCCTCTTGGATTCTGCTGCTCACTTATAGAGATAACTGTGTATGGCATTTTCCAAGAGGCTTTCAAAATTACCCAAACTTAAAAATTTTGGAGCTATATTCTATAACATACAATATTTTGTACAGCATGCCTCGCTACCCCAGCAAAATCTTCATTCACTTATAAAACTTACATGAAGTGATGTAAAGGAATACTTGATCTGATACAATAACATAATGCCCTAAGGGAAGGCATTTTTAGAAATAAAAATCAATTATATTCCACTTGGACTATCTTTACAGACTTAAAGCACAATTGAAACAAAGTCCAACTGGTCTTTTTAATTTACCTTTTGTGCTAGTAAATTATCTGGAGTTTTATTACCACTCTGCAGTACTTCAGAGTATTTATAAATATACGTAATAGCAGCCTTCATTGTTTCATTTAGAACTATAAATACATTTCCTTTACCATAGAAACAAAAATAGCTAGGAGTAAGAAGTTAACTATGCTTATTGTCAAAAGTACATTCAGATATGATTGATGTCTTCTATGAAATTGTGCATTGTACTCGTTAATCTACAAGTGCCAAGTGTCAATATACCAACTCTTTAAAATAGTACAGAAAACTTATTAAAGCCAACTGTTCGCATCATATTTACATTAATAAGTTCTTTGTCTCGAAATCTGTATTTCAAGAACAAAAGAACATGTAATTTCATTTGAACAGGATTAGCAGACAGCCTGCCTTATAGTGTTTCCTGTGTTACACAAGGAGGATGTTTTCTATCACCCCTGGAGGTACGAACTTCTGATATCAGACACAAAACATCAGCCACTGGTGTCCCCACTCAGAATTCAGGGAGCCCGGGAACTAAGGATTCATGCCAATCCTTTGCACCAGGAAGCTTGTCTTTAAAAGCTACTTGAGTTAAAGATCAGTAGCAAGCACATAGACATTAAAATTCTCTAAGACAATTTATGAAGAAGCAAAGCATATGCCAGAAAATTCAGGAATTTTCCTTTGGCTATTACCTAAAAGACACGCTACCCTTTTCTCTGTTACAACTATTTTGCAATAATAATGTAATTAAAAGTTTCTCAAAGTCTTGCTTCTTTTTTGTGGTTATGGTTTTTTATTGGTTTTGTTGTTGTTGTTGTTTGTTTGTTTGGGGGTTTTTTGTACCAAAGATTAAGCCCAGGGCCTTCGTGTGTCAATACCAGCTCTTTAAAATAGTATAGAAAACATATCAGATCAATAGTTTACATCATATTTGTGTTAACAAGTTCTCCTGCATCCACAGCTCTTTTTTTAAAGTTCGGAGCCCAGGTTGAACATGTGATCTTCCTGCCCTCAGACTATCAGAGTGCTAGACTTACAGGCGTGTACCTCCGTTCTCAGCTTCTCAAAATCTTGACCAATTTTATCTCTAAAGTTCAGTTCCATGTGGACAAATGACACTTCATTTTGGAAGGAATCTAGCAACCTAAACCTCTCCACTTAAATTTCAGTGTTCACTCATATCTGAATGGTGTAATCATTCCACTGTAAACTCCAAAAGGTTTATGAAAACAAGGAAAATGTGTTGCTATTTTTTAGAGGCCACATATAGGAAACAATACATCTACTCATTTAGAATAAGATCCAAGTTCCTAAAACTTCCATGAGAGACACACAAACCCTATTATAAAACCAGGAGGGTGAGGCCTGAAGAAGATAACCACTTTGTCAAGGAGTATAACACCAGCACTCCCAAGAATTGTGCTTCTCTGCCTGAGTTTTCTAGACAGCCAGCAATCTGTGAAACTAGCACAGGCCCTTAATAAAAGGAGCTCACCAAGGCTTAGCATCCTAAGTATCTGTGGCTTGCTTCCCTAGAGAACTGTGATAATTCTCAAGTCCTAATATTTTCAGATTTGGGCCATAAACCTCCTAGTAAACTCCTGTAAATATGTGATACCCAAAATCAAAGTGGCTGTTTGAAAGCTGCTTTTTCAAGATCACTATTCAAATTTCAGGAAGCTTTGATTTGGATGTACCATTCTGCGCAATGAATGGGCCATATGTATTCCTATGTTGCTGATCTTGCCTAGAGAGATTACTTTCTCCTCAATAAAGCCTATTCCGTATATCTATTCACCATAAGCTGATGGAATTCATTCCAGTCCTCTGAATGACAGGTGATAGATTTCCTTTAAAAAGCTCACTTGATACCACAATGCCTTAATACCTTGAATGGAGAGTTTGCTAGGATAAGTTATTCTAAATTTCTTTTGATTGAAAAAAGAATTTGTAATTTGATTCTCTGAGCAACAAAATGATTCCTACATTTGTTCATAAACACAGCCATCATTACTATCGCTAGGATAGTGCCATTAAATCATTCCAATTTTATTTCTCTAATTGCTCAACTTTCCCACCACACAGTAAAATTGAAGCACACACATATTAATATTTGTTATTTCTACATCTATGTTAATCTGTTAGAAACAAAGTATCTTAGTTTTTAAATTTTTTTTTTTCCTTCTGTAGTGCTGGAGATCCAGTCCATGGCCTCCAGGGTGATAGGCAATCTGCCACTGAGCTCATCTCCTGAGGAATTTTCAAAGAGATTATCATGTTGACACTATAGAAAATGACCAGAGCCTTTTTCTCCTCCTTTTCTCATCCTACAGCTATTTTATTTGTTTCATAACTGAGGTGGCTTTACAATTCCTTTCCCTCTTGGATTTCCCATATCCGTATGGCTTATATACTTCCAGAACTTGCAAATGCATGAATTCCCCAGACTTTTACTATTTTATTAAACAAATGTTTTCTGGGCAACTACGATATACCAGCTACTGTGATAATTGTGGAGCATATATTCGAAAATAAAACTATCATAGCTCCTATATTGTTGGAGCTTACATTCTAGTGTAAGAGAGGGATAATAAGCAATCAGACAAGTAAATGTTTATACAATATTGATTTATAAATGTTTTATGAAGGAAAAGAAAAGAAAGAAGTAGTAGAAAGAAAAGTAGAAAGATCATTCCAGCCTGGTTGTTCCTCTATACCAGTGATAGCAAATCTTTTAGAGACAATTGACCAAACTGCAACTATCCAACCACTTATCTCAAAGTGCCAACGCAGTAATTAAACCTGAATACTGAGGTTTTAGTTTACAAAAAACAACTCACACATTAACATCTTTTGTCTTAAAAGAAAAACAACGCAGTACCAGAGGCCTGCTCTATACCCTCTCTTCCTCTTGGGGACTACTAATCAGCTACTTTCCCTTTGCTGTTTTCAGAGCCACTACCTCTAACTATTTTCCTCCTTCACCCCAAGCTATTCCGGTTCCCTAAAAGCTTCCAGAAATGTGCTTTAAATTAATTCTTCTAGTTAGTTTTAATGGATTTGAAGTCATTTTCAAAAAATTAAATGCAATCACATTGGGAACAAGTCGCAAAGGAAAGGAATTTGATCTGTAAGACATCATGGTACAATCACTGGACTTCTAAGCCTTTAATGGTCTATAAATTCACATGCACAACCCCATCTGGAGAGGGAACTATCAGCCAAACAAAGCCAGGTTTACACATACTTTTTGGAACTGATGCTCAAAGAGTAATTTCAAACATTTAAACCCAGTGTTACCTTTCAAAACATGAAGTGTGCAAGTGCAATTGAAGTGAGCTAATGACTTTCGGGGTAGTTTTAAATTAATCAGAAGTGTTCTTATTGTTTGCAAATGGACTTTATAGAAATGGCTTCACAAAGTTTTGCTTACCAGTGCTGGCAGTTGGAAGCAGCGTAATTTATTTGCATAGCATCCTTTATGCAAACCATATCCATTCCCCAAATGTTCCCTTGAATTAAATAAGGCAGGAGTGTAGACGGAATAAATTAAAGAAAATCATAGCATGCAAATATTGTAGAAGGAATTAATTCAAACCAGCACTGCATTTGGCCAGAAACAGAGAGGGAGAAACTACTAAGTATATTAGGAGCAGGGAAAAAACTTCAGATGATATTTGGGGGAAATGGAATGTTGAAAACGATAGTGAATAGCTGAAATGGATCATTATGAAAGGAGCACTAGGCTATTTTACCAAAAAGAGTTTAAATAGGATTCAGAGTTAAATGGGACTTCAATATTAGATGAGTCTATACTTAAGTGAAAAACAGGACTTTTTTTCCTTAGAAATTGTCACAAATTGCATTCAGCTAAAATATAGTTGTAGCATATTATGACAGGGAGAATTTTAATGAAGTGGACTTCTAGGTTTCCTGTAGCATATTCAATTTCATTTCAGAAGTATAATCATGCTAATGAAATAAAAGAATACACTGCATCTACTTGATGAGTTCTGCCTAAATATGTCTGGGTTAAGTCAGAATAGTTACATGTTCTTCCAAAACAATGCCATAATTTTTACTCTAAGAGAATTAAGAAGTTAGGTCTGTAGAATTATTAAGTTCTCTGGTTAACTACAGGTTCAGGATGATCCTTTCTATACTAAGTCTACATAAAGATTGCTGTTAACTAAGATGTGCTGAACAAACTCATGGTCTATGCTAGAAATGATCAAGTAGTTGATTGTAGGACACTATAAGAGGCATGAGGGTTTCATGAAGTTCTTGGACAGCACAGAAGAGGGATTTCTAAAGCTGTCTGGAGGAGTCAGGGTTGATTGCATGGTTTATAAGACATCTGCAATGAGTTGAAAAGATTACCAATAATATGACATTGACAAGGACATTTTAGGTCTAAATAAGAGCATGTGCAGAAAGGTGGAGGTCTCTGTTTAAATACTTGGCAATTATTGGCAATGTGTGAGCCTGACAAGAAGTCACAAGGGCACAGGGAAAGGAACCGGAAGTCATAGTGTGGTCAGGTGGATCAGCCTCAGTTCAGGGAGACCAGACAGTTGGCATAGGCCAAGCAGAGGCCCAGGCTGGAGAGGGGAGAGTCTGTGCTACGCAGGAGATCCTGGATTCTTTCCCGGAGGAGGAATCCCCTGACCAGCATTAGCTGTATGTTACGTTTTGTGAACACAAGACTGTATATGAAATGTTCCAGTGTTTAAATATAGGACTTAATTCAAATTTTAGAAGTTAGATTACACCCAAAATTACAATTTATGTGGACAAATTCCCACTGAACGGGCTGCCACTGTGTAAGCTTTGCTTTAATGTATATGTGATTAAAACATAAAATGATTTAATCCTAACTCATGTTTTACTCAATCTACTAGATTTAGAAACCAGTCATATAACTCTATATTAATGTTATAAATATATTGTCTTAGAGCTTTTTATTTTAAAGTGAAAAAAGATTGAATTATATAAGAGTTCCTATTGATCAATATAACTTACAGTTTTTTGAATTTTATTCTATAGGGCAAGGATCTGGGCTATTGTGTATATAACAATCTCATAGAATGTTTGTTAGAATCAAATTCCTGATGTTATACTAATAACATCAGAATCCTAGGACCCAGGAAACTATTTTTTAAGCAAGTCTTCCAGATTTTGAATTGACACTCGTCTGATAAACATTATTGGCAACTTCTTATTTAAAGAATGTTTAGTGTGAATTAAAAGATCCATCCTTTTTCCATTGCATACATTGTACATGACCTGAACCTACGTTTAGTAAAATTCCAGAGAGCTGGAGTAGTCAGGCCTTAAATTTACACCCGACTTGATAATGTGGGCCTGAGTCTGTCTCACCAACTCCTTTCCTTTAGTCTGGTAATCATGGACAGACAGAAAATGTGTAGATGGCACACAGTCAGCATATTAGCATGTCAAACATCACATTCTGGCTCTAGGTTACAAGCTACCTTAATTTCTAAAGAATATTTTCATACTTACCAAAAACAAAACAAACAAGAAACTACTACACTGAATTTATTATTCTATGGACTTACAGGATGTTCTCACATGTCGATATTTTTGCAAAAACTGGATCCACTTCCTGCAAAGCCCCACCCTTTATCCAGATTTCTAACCTGTCCTGTTAGGTAGACCTCACTGAACTGATGCTTCCTCACTGGTACAGCTCTACGGAGAGCTTAGGTGACTCACTGCCCTTCCCTCTGGTTCCCACAGCAATATAGTTGCAACAACAGTTTTATCGTAATTGTATTTATTTCACTATCTGTTTTATGAGATCATAAGCAATTGAGAATATTGGTCTAAATGATAAATCCCATAGACCTTCACAGACACTAGGCATGAAGTCAACTTTAAATGTATATGCGTAAAGACTTCCAAAACAGAGGGCTGTATTGCAATTAGGCCACAAACAATCCAGCCCAACCATCAATGAGGTAATTAAAAATCAAAAATCTTTTAGTTAAATGGAATTCTATTGAGAAGTTATAAATCAGTTTAGTCATTACATGCTGCTTTCTGTATTCCATTGTCTTAATTGGTGAGATCTATCCCATTGCAACATCTAGGTCATTTGCAATATAGGTGTTTATGTCACCATAAAGTTATTGCAGTCTAAAGGACAAAATATCTATTAAAACTCATTTAATAAACTAAAGTCAGCAAGCCATACCATAAAGAGCACAGATTTGGAGTGAGATAAGTCTCATTTCAAACTATAAATTTTCCACTGCATCTTTGAACAAGTTAACTATCAAAACTCTCTATGACTTGATCTGTAAAATGGAAATTTCTTCACAGGGTAAAGCACTAATCAGATAATAAAATGGGTAGGAAATATTCAGCATCTTGGCTAACTCATGATAACCACTCACTTAAAATTTTTATTGTTGTAATTGTTTTACTGATTTTGCTTTATAAAGCCTGAAGAGAGTAGTTTGGGAGGTGATGGAGCCCTGCTTTACAGGGAGGCCTTTAGCAGCAGAATCACACTGGCATCCTATCAAAACATGTCTTGCAAATAAGATTTATAAGGAACTTGAACTCATCCATGTACTTTTAAGTTAGTAAACTTAAAATTAAAATTATGTCTAAGAAACTTTGGGTGCTTAAAGTCACATCTCATTAATGTGTTGTCATGATTATAACATGGTAACTGTAGAAAGAACATCTTATGAGACAGACAGGGAAGAAGTGGCCTCTGCAGTTCTCAGAGCCTCCTTCGGGGGCCCTGAATGGCCCAAAGACTGGCCATTCACTTTTCAGTCCCAGAAATTTGAACTTCATATGCAAAGAATTGCCTAGTCTCTTACAGGCTGATTCATAACAATCAGCTTCTCAAGAAACGAATAGCAAACCAGACACTAGCAGATCTATTAATTTTCCAAGAAGAATAAACACATCCAACAGCTCTATGGCATTCCAGCCAGGCTATTAGATATCACAAACTGACGTAATTTGGAAATAAATGTATTGTTAGAAGTTTGCACATAACAAGGAATCAGAGCAAAAGAGTGGGATGCTCTTATAGAATGTTCTAATACACATAGAAAAGCTCTTGGTCTCTACTTGTCTCCCAGCCCTGCTCAATTTCAAGTGGTCAGACTGTGTCTTTTAGATAAAGTGTCTCCATCTGGTTTAAAATTCTTCCTCTTTTAGACTGCGCTTTTGTCAACAGATTTGAGCACACTGCAGAAAATTCAGTGCTAACTTCCTCTTGTTATAGCCTGGTCACTTTAGACAAGCTTGGACATTGTTCATAACTAAGTCTACACAGGTTCATAACTAAACTACACAGGTTTATCTTCACAGAATTGAAATCTCAGATCCTCTGTGCTGAACCTTCTGCGTGACCCACACGGAGGATTGAAGGCACCATGTCTGACTCATAAAGCACTAAGGCTCATGGGTCTCACTAGCACACATAAAATATTCTCATTTTATACTCCAGAACTGGCAACTAATTTTTATCATATGACTTTATGGCAACTGCTCCAGTCATAATTGTTACTTTGAGTTGTGTTCTTGTCACCTCTAGTAAATAATTTATAGAAACATTTAAATATATCTCAGAAAGTTAAACATGTCAGCACATGTCAAAATACTTAAATTATAATGAGAGTGTATGACCTTAACACAAATGTAGTGTCAATGTTAAAGACCTCCTGCTATCATCAGTGTCCTCCATGAGTTAAGTCTCTTTGAAATGACTTTTTAACCAAGTTCTTTAAAAAGTTTACTGCAAAACTGTATTTCTTAACTGAAGTATCTGTTACATTAATTTTTATAGAATTAAAGATTTTTAAAGGCTAGAAATTCTTTGATCATTCTTATATTGAAGGATTTTGTTTCCAAATGGAGCTGAATAAAAGGAATCTTTGCCATTATTGACAAAGACAATATATGATATGATTTTGTATCAGCATGTTAAAATTTATTTTTGAATAACGAATTAAATTCAGGAAAGGAAATTGCATCATACAGCTGGATATTTGGTAGATAGCAAAAACTCAATTTATGCTAAGTAGAAGGCTTACATGTGTCTTTATAATATAAAGTTTTCATTGTGAAAGAATTTTCATTGATTTTGCCTTGAGTAATTTTTGGATATTTCTCCTCTAACTTCAAATTAGTAAATGGTTACCGAGCAACAAGTGCTAGTAAATGTCCTGGTTAGTCAGACATGCTGTTAGGCACTATAGTATACGAATTCCTATATATGATGGTTAGTCTAGATTATCAACTTCATGGGCTTGTGAGACACCTAGGATATTAGTAAACACACTTCCAAGTGCACCTTTAGGGACTGTGTATGGTGCTGACTCTGTTCTGTGTAACTCTTCCCTTCTTCTCTTCTTCCTAGATGCCATGAATCGACTGGCTTCCTCCACTACATCCTTCTGCAATGATGTTTCTGCCTAACAGCAAGCTGACCATGGACTGAAACCTCTGAAACTATGAGCCTAATAAACCTTTTCTCCTTTGCGTTGTAAATGTCGGTTATTTTGTCACAGTAATGGAAAGCTGACCAATACACAAGAGTTGCAGAAAATTTAAATGTACTCTGTGCTATGAAGATTTTTGGTGTATTGATTTAATGATTTGCAAATTTAATTTAGTTGGATTGGATTGTGAAGGCCAAACTTTAAGTGTTGTCAGTTTCTCAACTATTTGTAAAAATAATAAAATTAATTATAAAGCAATCTGGGTTTATAATCTCTAGTGACCTGCCTGCAAATTATTTGTCAAATAAGTTGTTGGTCCTTTAATCAGTCCCAGAACTAGTAGGTTAGCTGTTTTAATCTGTTCAGTCAGGTAGTCAGTGAGCACGTATGCACAGAGCACCAACAACATGCTGCATGCTGGGAACACAAAGTGAGTGAAAACACATGAGAGGCCGTCTTTAGGTTGTGCGACTCCATGGAGGCTTGTCCTGTCTTAGCTTAGTATATCCACCTCCATTTTTTGCTATGCCCTACTGCAAGGACTCCTATTGATGGTTTAGGGATAGGCACTTTGCCTGGCAACTGTCTTATCATACACCAGCAGTTCTCACACTACTCCATTGTCAGAGAACCTCAAAGACTTGGTGTTCTCTGCACACATACAATTAACCTGGCACACAAATTAGGGAGAATTTTATAGAGTCAAGACTATCTTACACTAGTAGGCTACACAATTATAATCAGGAGTACTTTATTCCATGTATTAAAAAGCCATGGAATGAAGCAAAGTGGAGAATTTGGGAAATCAGTTCAAGCCAGTGAAATAAGGGTGAAGTATTAACATAACATTCTTTGAGAATGCTGATGAACTGAAGAATTAATGATCATATTAAGGTTAATAGAGGACGTTTGAGAGTTGTCCTTCGCTGGGGAAGAGGATGCTTAGCACCGTGACAATCATACTCAGCAAATATTCACAAAGACACATCCGGGTGTTCTGCCAACCCTCGTGTGCCTGACCCGTAAATGTGGCCTATGGTATGGTCAATGAGTTCGGAGGAAAGGGGCAATGGCAAGTGCACGGGGATTACTGATGCGCCGGCGTGGCACCCCCATCACCACCTGCAGGATCTGGCCCTTGCCCTGGACTCTCCCGCTGGTCTCAGTGGACACGCAGGTAGTTCATGCTCCTGAAATGCACGTGTATACATCCAAGTTGCTGAATGAGCTCAACTGCTTTGAGTCACTCCCCAATGAAGACAGAGATCTCGCCTGACTCAGCTCCAAGTTCTCTGTGCCAAAACAAGGTTTTCTCTGAAAAAAGTATCCTTCAAAAGTGTACTAAATGTATTAGTAAACAACATATTTTTCTAAATATATGTAATATGAATAGAACACATTGTAAAGTCAAACTTAATAGAACACCAAGGTGCAGCCGCAATACAGCCATGATGTTCTGGCTAAGGCAGACTCATTCGCTAGCAGCCTCTTTTGGGGCTTTCTCCCCAGTATATGCAGTGTGGCTGCTATGAGGTCCATCGTTCTCAAGTAAATTTTACCTTTGCTGCAAATAGAATACAGGATGACACTACAAGCAGCTTGTTGCCTCACCTACTAGGTAAGTCGTTGGTGTCCTTTAAGACTCAAAAAGAGGAAATTTGTTAATTCAATATAAAAAGGCTCTGGGTTGTTGTATTCTTTCTTTGCAGGATGAAGTACTAGTGTTCAGATAAAGTATAAACTGTCTTTTTATCCTGTTCTTCTGTGCTCCTATTTTGAACTGATTCAGTATTATCCAGTTTCGTGCCAGATTTCAGCACGACATCATCCTATGAACAAAGAAAGGAGGAATCCCGGGGGTGGGGAAGAAGGTACCAAGGAAGCCAGGCAGGAAGGGAGGAGGGAGGGATGGAATGAAGAGAGGAAGACAGAGAGAGAAGGGAAAGAGAGGAGAGAAGGCAGGGAGGAAGGAAAGGAGGGAGATTTTAACATTGTTTTAGCATAAAGCTTAAATGATAGATTTCCTACTTTTCTGTAGGATGGCCATGTTGATCACCTCATGAAGGTTAATAACACAGGCAGAGAAAAAAGTGAAGAAAAAGCAACCAGCACACTTACAATCCCTTCTTGGGTGACGGTTTCGAAGACTTCTATGGAGGTTGAATCATGTCTCCTAAATATTCGTATGCTGAAGCCGCAGTCCTCGGTACCTCAGAATGTGCCCTGATTTGGCCATACGGTCATTGGAGATGTAATTCATGAAATGAGG
This sequence comes from Chinchilla lanigera, assembly GCF_000276665.1. Lineage (NCBI taxonomy): Eukaryota > Metazoa > Chordata > Mammalia > Rodentia > Chinchillidae > Chinchilla > Chinchilla lanigera. The sequence goes on along the minus strand of NW_004955419.1, from coordinate 21,923,071 downwards.
TCATACTGTAGTGGCACAGGCCCTTGATATAATATGACTGCTGTCCTTACACAAAAGGCAAAATTTGTACACAGAAATAGTACAGGGAGAACATAGTGTGGAGATGAAGGCAAAGGATGCAGTGACATTTCTTCAAACCAAGGCGTGCAAAATTTTAAAAAGCCAGCAAACCGCTAGAAGCCAGGCTGGAGGCACGGACAGATCCTATTCACCCCTTGACGGGACCCGTCCTTGAACCTCACTTCCGATCTCCACAGCTGTAAGACAGCAAATTTCTGTCGTTAGCCCGTGCAGGTTGTGGTACTTCGCTACGACAGCCCCAGAGAATTAATGCACCTTCTCCGGGGTCACTGACTGGGAACAGTCTTGTAGAAGTAGGCCGTCCCCGCCTCCACTCACACTGAAACCATGCCAAGGGACAAGCTTCAGTTCTGCTCTGGAAAACTCCCACCATGGAAACCGGCTCAGACTGATCTCGTTCTCCTATGATGGCATAAAGCAGAAGCAGAGCTGTCCAGCGTTTCCCATAAGCAGTGGCCAGGCAAGACCGATCCTGACTGATAGATTAACGGGAAAGACGCTGGCAAGTTCAAGGACAGAGCCTAAACCTGCTACTTACCCACAGATTCTGGCTTCATGTAACTATTTCTTAGTATTCAGTTCTTGATATGACATTAGCAACTCTCCTCAGTTGTTTACTTTTTAAAAATAACCTGAAGTGTTTCTTTTTTTTTTTTTTCTGTTCATAAACATCAATATCAATAGGTAGGAAGACCACTGAGTTTCTGTTCTGAGAAAGCTTTTGTGGAGTGGCCTCAGACAAGCAAGTCTTTTCCGCCATCTAGTGGTTGTACATCAATATAGCAACCTGGAGGTTAAATTTGAACCCCTCCCCTGGCTTTATTGAGGCACACTTGACAGATAAGTTCTATCTTAATCTTTCCAACTAAACTGTGCTTAGAAACACGAAGAGTAGAGCGTCGAGCTGAATTCATGTCTGTGAGCAGGACAGGCGAATGCTTGCCTGTTGCCTCTGCCTGTTTGCAGGCACGTGATCTTGATTCATTCAACGAATATCTGTTTGGCCACTACCACTTTGCAGCTACTGTGACGGAAATAAAAAGCAGACTGAGATACTTATCTACAAAACAGACAGGGGCTGGAGATTTAGCTCAGGGGCACAGCACCTGCCTGGCAAGCGCGAGGTCGTGAGTTCGGTTCCCCATACCAGAAAAAACAAACAAACAAACAAACAAAATCATGTGGCATAAAGGAGCCACACCTGAAGTGTCTCTTTAAATGTTTTGTGCCCTTGCTATGCAAATCTCACCATCTCTGGTTACACTTTTAAAATGTAGCCCCACCCTACACCTGCCCATTTGGATCCACTGTTGCTTGACTCAATTCCCATGACTTTCAAATGTCTTAGCATTGTCACATGGTCCTGGTTCAGGCGTGTGGTGGACTAACTGATGCTCAACTTGCAACAACCAGCTAAAATGAATCAGTGTGGGGCTGGGTGTGGAAGGCCCATGCGAGGACTGTTGCCAGCAGCATAAAAGCTGAGCTTCAAGGGAAGAGGGTGTGCTGTTGGTTCGGTTTATCATGCTGGTTTTTCTGATATGAACACAGCTGTTTTCATCATTGAGCTATCGCTGAAGACGGCTGTGGTTCTTTTCAGAGAAGCTCTGGTCTTTCCCTTGAGCATCGCTTCCTGGCTGCAGTGCAGATTCCTGAGCCTGCTGGCACAGATCCTTCATCCCGCGGGTGCAGACTTCCTAGATGCCACCACTGACTTTGGGCCTTCCCAGTGCAGATCCTTGATACAGACTTGCATGAGACATTGTTGTGGACTCTAGGCCTCCAGCTGGACTCATGGCAGACACTGCCATGGGCTCTACTTCTTCAGCTGAACTCATGCAGGACATTGCCGTGGGATCCAGGCCCTCAGCTGGGTTCTTTGGGTCTCTAGTGCATGGACAGATCTCCCACACTCTTCTGCATTTGATTCTTTTTGTGAACATTATAAAATAATCCTATATATTATGTGTCCTGTATTAAATCAATTCCCTTGTGAACCCCAACTACAACAGGGTATAAGTCATCTTTGATTTGATTATTTCTTTGCAACTCTTCTTTGACTATGCTTCACAAAAACTTTTCTCAGACATGGTCTTATTTTTAGCCTCAGTGTTATCCTTAGAGAACCCTTACCTTGCAAAAATTACAATGAAGCAAAAAATAGGATTTGACTCTATCAAAACCCCTGAGGTTTGAGGTTCCTTTCCAGTGAGGCTGAAATGATGTTTTTTCTGCCTTCCGTACAGAAAATGCAGTAGAAGTCATGACTGTCTGTGCTCAGACTTCATCAATGAATCCTGCCTAAATTGTCTATGTCCTTAGACATACTGCAAGAAAGCCACTGGACAGCTTACCAGGAGGCTGCGCTTTCAGGTAGAAGGAGAACAAACTCTGCTTGGAAAATTGATCAGTATGGATTTCAGTGGCTGGGTTGCCACACAGAAGATAAAATGTTTCCCTACCTCAAAGGAGCTAGCCTTGGTAATAGGCCCTAAGTTTGTTACCAAACGAACGTGAACTGTCCAGAGCCAAGTGACTGTAGCCTCTGATAGGGACTGAATTTTCTGTACCTGACATTCATTTTTTATAACCTTAATCCCTGGTACCTCAGAATGTAGCCATATTTATAGACAGTGTTCCTAAAGCCCAGTGACAAGTGACCATAGGCTCTGATATGGACTGAAATTTTGTCCCCCAAAGTTCATCTCTCGACATCTTAGGCCCCACAACTATATTTATAGATGAGGTCCTTAAAGGGGTGATTAAGTTAAAATGAGATCTTTAAAAAGGACTTAATCTGACACATGTACACACAAAGATGAGCCTGTGAACACACCAAAGGGAGACTTTTTCTGTTAGCAAAGAGAGGCTTCACAAGAAACCAGGCCTGCAAACACCTTGGTCTTGGACTCTGAGATTCTAGAAATGTGTGAAAATCAGCGTCTGCTGTTTAAACTGCCCAGACTGCAGTGTTTTGTCATGGCAGTCCTACCACACTGATACACGCTCCCCCGCAAAAACCCGAAGCAGGGCTCCACACTCTCTCTCCTCTAGAAAACTTGGAAGGCTGTGTGATGTCCTCCATTTTATTAACAGTTTTTCTCCTTAAAATATAAATTTGTCTTTCCCTTGATCTTGACTCAACTTTGAAGAAGTAGAATAATTTTTCAGCCAGAGATGAACAACCGTCTTCTTTAGGCAAGATGAGTAAAGTATCAAAGAAATTCCCTGAAGCCAACATATCGATCGGATCGCTTGTCTCAGGATTTAGGAATGCTAACTGCTGTTGCTGAGATCATTGAAATGGGCACCCAGACCTTCAGTGCCCTTCGTCAGGACATCTTTGGTTTTCCCAGGAGCTTCTAAATTAAGTCAAATGAATCATTAATTATGCACCTTCCAGTCCGGAGTATAGTCTTGGTTGAGAGGGCGTTTTAATATTTTCTCAATTCTATAAAATTATGTCCAGCTGTGTTACTCTAACTGCTTAAACTGAGTCATCCTGTCCAGTGAGCAGTGACCCAAGCAATCTGAATTTCTGTCTGCCCTGCTGTATCAGGATTCAAACTGTCCCTACTTACTTTGATGAGTTCTAGTCTTAACTCATTTCCAATACTTTCTCCAAGTTCCACCAAAGTGGTTTATTAAAAATTTAAGTTGTATTGATTCTTTTCTGCCAGTGGAAGTCTCTACTTAGTACTTAAAATGTCGAGCATAAACCCCTTCAATTAGCGTGGACCACCACACATGAGGAGTCCAGCTTTACCACCTGCCACACCTCCTTTCACATTTTAATGATCCACTCACATTTCTATTTTGCCTATATGCAAAATGACGTTTTAACACTCCAACTTTAAATATGTTATTTTCTTACCCGGAAATGTTTTTTTCAATTCCTCATTGCGCTGCTGTTAATAACTTTCGCAGTCCAACTCTGGTAATAATTCTTCTAAGACAGCAAAGGTTACGCACTCACCCCCACGTCTGACAATAATTCTAAAATTGCGCTGTTCCCCAGTTAGACCAAAAAGATGCTCACGGAAGGCTGACAGCTCTGTTACCCTCTTATCTCTGACATCTAACATGTAGTTTAATGTTGGTGACTTATTAAACAATTTACTCTGAATCAGGAATAGAGAGAGGGAAATGTGAAATTTACTTGCTTGCATGAGTTTTCTTCTTTTTGGATGGAGGGACAAGCAGAAGCTGGAGCGGGAGCATTAGAAATACTGCATTGGCAGTGCCCGGGCCATCTAATTAAAAATAATCATAAATCAGGCTGTTGGCTTCCCCAGGAATTTCACACATCCTGGGTGTGGCCTGAGGACACATATTTGCGGCTCTGATTTCTCGTTTCCTTAACACCATTGTTTTCGAAGGTTCTCCTGATGCATCCCGTTACTTTCTGATAATTTTATCTGATAATCTTTCAGCTTATTATCCCACAACCAGAGATGGGCACCTAGTGGCAGCGTGCTATTGCTAGAGAATCTCAGATCTCAGATCATCTGGCTTTCTAGCCAGCTTTAATGCCTTTTCCTAGTTTCTCTCTACACTACCATAGCGTGCCCATCACCCACGTTAGACAAGCTCGGTTTTCTCCAAGCCTTCAATGCCGCAGCAAACAAGGCAACATAGAACTGTTTAGGTCTGGCCTCTCAGGTTCCGTCTAGACTACTTATCACCCTGGGCTGTTAACCTTTAATCTTCCTGCTCCTTCTCTGACTGGAAAACTGGCCTGTGTGTCTTCCTTTGCTCTTCCGACACAACGCTGGATCCTCACAATTGCAAGTCTTTATCACTTTCTGTTATTTTTAAATGGATTTGACTTGTTCCATTAGTATAAAATATCTACCGCATATTATCTGAATATTTTCTACACATGTTTATACTCTAACGTTCATAAACATTTACATATATGGTAATAGATTTAGCAAAAGATTGTATATATGTAATATATAAAGAGTAACCAAAAGATACAATTAATGTTTAGATTTTTTAAAAATTATTACAGTAAACAACATACCATCAAGACGGAATAATGTGCTCAAAGTAAGGGAAATAGTTGAGGGGAATAAATGGTAATGTGCCTTTCTTTTTAATTAATTTATAAAATTCAAGCATTCTCTGAGTTTCTTGATCACACCATGTTAATTAAATACTTTTGACAATTTCTATCAAATAAAAATAGAACCAGCCAACTGTGGATAAAAAAATCTTTGAAGCTGTGAAACAAAAGAAACCTTTCCTTTTTCATATTGTATATATCAAGTTATTTTATCCCAGCAACAGAAACCTGACCAGTGCAGTTAGCTAGGGATTTATCAATTTTATAATACTTTCAAAACGTCAACTTTGGCTTTGTTCATTTTTCTATAGTATTTTTGTTTTATTTTTCTTCTTCTCTTTATTATTTTTTCTATGCTTACTTTGAGTTATTTTGTTCCTTTTTTCTTAACTAGTTGCAATCTTATATATCTGATTTAAAATTTCCTTTTGTACTATAGTTGTTTGAAACTTTTTCGAAACACAACTTTGGCTTCATCCCACACACTTTCACACATTTTATTTCATAAACATTCAGTTTAAAATATATTTTAGTTTTGTTGCTTCTTCCTGGCACATCAGTTATTTACAAATACATTACTTAACTTTCAAATATTTTAGATTTTTCTGCTTATACTACTAATACCGCTTTCAAATTTAATTCTTTTGCATTCCATGCTTTAAAATTTACTGAGACTTTTTTTTCATGAGCCAGCATATATTCCATCCCAAGGGCATGTGCCATATTCTCTGGAAAAGAATATATGTTCTGAAAGTGTTCAATAGTGTCTTCTAAATGTCCAGTGCATCAGTTTTTGGTAGTCTTTTTCAATCTCCTAAATCTGTACTGAATTTTTGTCTACTTCTATTGCCAATTATTGAAGACAAGAATTAAAAATATCTAGATATAACTACAAATATGTGTTTTCCTTTCAGCTGTAAATTCATGCTATATTCTTTATGTACATTTTGGAGCTGGGGATTTAAGCTCAGTGGCACAATGCCTGCCTGGCAAGCACGACGTCACGAATTCAATTCCTGGTACAGGAAAAAAAAAATTAAAAAAAAAAAGAAAGAAAATCTCTTTATGTACATTTTAACTTTTAATGTGTTCTTGATTATTTCACCTTGTAATATTTATTTCTGATAGTACTCCACTTCTTACCATTAATTCGCCTGCTATTTTTACTTAATTATAATTATTCCATGATGAAATTTAAAGCCTGTTTCCCCAAACCAACCTAACCTCTTAACCATCAGATCCTCACAAGGAAAACAAACAGGTAAACAGGGATTATAAAACATCGCTCAAAGAGATGGACTTCGTTGCATTCTGAAAAGTTAAAATGCTCTTTCTATGTGAGGTTAACTTCACCAGGGGAAAAGTGCTTGCGAAAGCAGATGGACCTTCATTTTCCATGTCTACTGTCATGTAAGTCCTCCTGTTAAGCCGTGATGAGCAAGAGTTTACTGAGTTCACATTCCACCATCAATTGTGGATTTCACACCTGGTACAGTGTTTTACATATTGTGAAACTCTCCTTCAATCTGTAGAAGAAAATGCCAATGTTATGCATGTCCCTTAACTTTTAAATATCCTGACTAATTTCATAACATAATCTGCAGACAAGTAAAGCTTCCCTTTCCCAAGACAGTGCTGATATGAATATGTTTATTTCATATTTGGGTAGTACTACAATTAGACCTGACATACTACTGATTATAATTGGATCTATGGGACATTATCCCTGGAGTTTCAGAATTTGTACTCCTGTACAAACATTTGTAACTGTAATTAGTTGGAAACTTTGCAAAAGCAACACGCCCCTTAAATTGCTTTCTAGTGCCAATGGCTGGTCTCTTGGAGGATGTCTGCACAGCACAGATACCAGGACAACTATAGCAATATGGAAGACACAACTTCCATGCACCTACTGTAAAGCTTATTTTAAGGTGTGAAAAAGAAAGCTTGGCTTGTTTCTAAGATTTTCAGTTAATTAATTTGTGTCTGCAGAAATCTATACTTGTTTTTCACTCCTTAAATTTTGGGCAAAGCTCTAGGAGTGGCAGAAGACACTGTAAACTTAGGAAACAGAACTTTTCTGCTAGAATAGAAGACTATTACCAAACTAGAGGAAGAAAATAATCTCAATGGTTCAAAGGTAAATAGATGACAGAATAGTAAATCTGTTACAAATGTAGTCTTAGAAAAAGAAAGAAAGCAAAACATTTTTTATTTGCCTTCTTTCATAATGTCTACTAAGTAAACTCAATTTTAGTCCACCTCTCTTAGCATTAACAAAAAGGAAAATCTTGTAACAACAATAGTAATTTGAGGGTTTGATTTCCCACTTAAATTATACTAATGACAGATTGTTTAAGTATGCATTAATAACACTATCACTAACCTAGAGAATCGTGCAACTACATAACATAAGTTAATATGAAGGAAAAATATGCCAAAAAATGTTAAGGAGGGATTATTTGTTCAATATATATAAAATGCAATACTAGTCCATCTATGTGGGTGTAGTGAACATAACATGATAAAATGTTTCAGGCAAATCAGACATCTGTAACAGTTTTTATCTTCCTGGGATTTTCTCACTACCCTAAAGTTGAGGTCGTCATATTTATGCTGTGTCTGCTGATGTACCTATTCACCTTGCTGGGCAACATAATTCTGATCTCCACCACCATCCTGGATTCCCACCTGCACACCCCCATGTACTTCTTCCTCAGTAACCTCTCCTTTCTGGACATCTGGTACACCTCTTCTGCTTTTGCTCCAATGCTGGCAAACTTTGTTTCACAGAAAAACACCATCTCATTCTCAGGATGTGCTTCTCAGATGTACTTCTCTCTTTCCATGGGCTCCACCGAGTGTGTACTTCTCTCCATGATGGCCTATGACCGGTATGTAGCCATCTTCAATCCCCTGAGATACCCTATCATCATGAACAGGAGGGTCTGTGTGCAGATTGCTGCTGGCTCCTGGGTAACAGGCTGCCTCACTGCCCTGGTGGAGACGGTGGCTGTGTTGCAGTTGTCTTTCTGTGGAAACAGTATCATCAATCATTTCACATGTGAAATTCTGGCTATCCTGAGACTGGCTTGTGTAGACACTTCCACGGTGCAGTTAATCATGCTAGTGATCAGCATACTTCTTCTCCCCATGCCATTGCTACTCATTTGTACCTCGTATGTTTTTATCCTCTCCAGCATCCAGAAAGTCCGTTCAGAAGATGGTCAAAGCAAAGCCTTTTCTACATGTGCAGCCCACCTGACTGTGGTGGTTTTGTTCTATGGGACAGCTGTCTCCATGTACCTGAAGCCCTCAGAAGTGAATTCACAGGAAATAGATAAATTTATAGCCTTGATATATGCTGGATTAACCCCCACGTTGAATCCTATCATCTATAGTTTACGGAACAAAGAGGTAAAAGTGGCTGTGAAAAAATTGCTGGTTAAAAGTCCTTTCAGGATTGTCTTAATTTCCACCCTCAACTAGTGTTGGAATATGCACGCTCACCTAGACATAGCCAGCATTATCGGGAAAACTGCATAATAGTAATACAAACCAAAGCTCCAGAAAATGCTCATTTTCAATGGGAGCTCAGCCATGTTCTCTATCCTCAAGGCTTTCTGTATTAAAGAATCATTTACAAAGAATTCTGTTTCTAGGAAAATAGTTAAAGTTAAATTCGACAATTGCTCATTGTTTCATATTTGACTTACCATAAGAGCTTAGAGAATAATATTGCCATTCCAGGAAAATAACTAATCTAAGAAGAATGTAGATTTTGGAGCCCAGCAAATTTTGAAATAATTTCTTCTTAATGATATGCAACTGTCTTTGAATTTAGAAAATATATATTTTTAAATTAATCAAATATATATATATATATATTTTGTAAAACCAAAAATACCATCAATTAAGAATTTCTCATAGTTTCCAGAATGCTAAAGTGTGGAAAAAAAATATGATTTTAGGGAGATGAGAAATACTTTGTTTATTTGGGATGTGTATGTGGTAGATGAGCAAATAACTGTACATGCATAAAATTGTCATAAGTGTTTGTACCATTGTAATCCTCTGTATGAGGTGCAGTAGAGATGTGACATCCTGGAGACATTAAAGTATCTGTGGGTATACGCTCACAGTGCTCTCATACTTTACCTCATTGTCTTGGTGAATTTATCAACACTCCCATCCCAAATGTTATTATTTTTCTCAAAGCATGCTAAATACTTCAGCAATTAAAGTTGTGGAGGTAAATATCCCTATCCTATAGTGACTACACTGCAGAAGAAATGACCTATTAACATAAACATTGTAGGAAAAATCATGAATATATTCAATATAAGCATGCAAAATTATATAAATAATTTTTTTTATTTTAAAATATAAAAGAAGGAAAACACATTAACAGACGGACATCCATTCACAAAATAGCATAAGAACAATACAAACAAAGCAGAGTTACAGGGCCAGGAATATAGCTCAGTGGCACAAGCACAAGGTCCTGAGTTGGATTCCCAGTACCAAAAGAAAACAAAAACAAAACCAGAGTTACAGACAAAGTTGTAGGAAATTAGCCATGGTTGTTGCATTATGTATTGATATCTTGGAAGTGGTTTCTCAGAAAAACAAATAGAGATATACAAGATTGATCAAACAAGTAATCATTAACTTTCCTTTCTGTAGAGAAATAGAAGACAGTAGTACAACTATGTTAGCTATCCTGCACATACATACTTACATAATTTCCCCTTCTTTCCCTTCTCTTTTCCCACATCCCAGTTGCCCTTTACTTTTGAGCATTTTCTTTTCATTTCAAAATGTCTATCATACCTCCTAGTTTTTATTCACTCTTTCAGGTTGTACACTAGTGAGACAATATGATGCTTACACATGCAGGTCTGATTTATTTCACTTATGAGCATGGTCTCTAGTTGTGATCATTTACCTATAAAAGCCTTGAGTTTATCTTTCCTTACACCTGAGTAATATTTCATTATATAAAAGTACCACAATTTTTTTATCCAATCATCAATGGGTGGACATTTGGTTTGCTTCCACAATTTAGTAAGTACAAATTGCACTGCTATGAACATGGGTGCACATATATCTCTGTGCTATAATGTTTTCAGATCTTCTGGGAAAATACCCAGAAGGGGAGTAGCTGGGTTGAATGGGACCTCTAGACCTAGTTTGCTAAGGAATCTCTAAACTGATTTCCACAGTAGTTTCACCAGTCTGCACTCCCGCCAGCAGTGGAGAAGAGTTCCTATTTCTCCACAGCCTCACCAGCATTTGTTATTGGTTAATTTCTTGATGACAGGCATTCTTACTGGGGTGAGATGAAATCTCAGTGTTGTTTTAATTTGCATTCCTCGAATGACTAATCATGCTGAACATTTTCTCATATATTTATTTGTGATTTTATTTCTTTATCTGAGAAGTGTGTATTCATTTCAGCTGTCCATTTTTGGATTGGGTCTTTGAATTTGGGGGGGCTGACATTTTTTAATTCTTTAAATGTTCTAGATAGAAGTCCTTTGTCTGATCGGCAGTTGGCTAAAAATTTTTTCCAATTTGTGGGTTTTCTTTTTACTCTGCTGTTGATTTCTTTAGATTTGCAGAAACTTATCAGTAAGATGAGATCTAAGTTGTTAATTCTCTGAAGTATTTCATGGGCAGTTTGGTTTTTGTTCAAGTACTCTCTGCCTAACCCTATGTTTTCAAGGTTTTTACCTACATTCTTTTCCAGTAGATTTAGTGTTTCTGTTTTAATATTGACTTGAGTTTGGTGCATGGTGATTGACTTGGGTCCATTTTCACTCTTTGGCAGGTGGCAGGCCAATTTTTCCAGCGTCATTTATTAAAGAGGCTATCATTCTTCCAGTAAGTTTGTTTGGCCCCTTTATCAAAGATTTGGTGGCTGAGTGTGTTTTTGGTTATGTCTGTGTCTTCCAGTCTGTTCCACTGATCCTCCAGTCTATTTTTTAACCAGGACCATGTTAATTTTACTACAGTGGCTTTGCAGTAGAATTTCAGGTCAGGGATTGTGATTCCACCTGACTTGTCCTTGTTGCCCAGGATTGCTTTTGCTATTCTGGGTCACTTCTGGCTCCAGGTGAAATTAAGCAATGTTTTTGCTAGATCTGTGAGGTATGCTAATGGTAGTTGAATGGGAATTGCATTGAATCTGTACAACAATTTTGGGAGTATGGCCATTTTCACAATATTAGTTCTTCCTGTCCATGAGCAAGGAATATTTTTCCATTTATTGAAATCCTCTTCAATCTCTTTTTCCAGAGTACAGCAGTTTTCACTGAATAGATCATTTACTTCTTTTGTTAGATTGATTCCTAAATATTTCAATTTCTTAGATGCTATTGTGAAAGATATGGTTTCCTTAATTTGTCTCTGAGTTTGTTTGTTGTTTGTACACAGGAATACTATTGATTTTTGGGTG
>NW_004955419.1:21906071-21910106 GCF_000276665.1 Chinchilla lanigera | reverse complement strand
TTTTGTCATTAATTTCCAATTTCATTGCACTGTGGTCAGATAATATGCCTGGGATAATTTCAGTTCTTTTGCATTTAGGTAGGTATGTTCTATGGGCTAGAATGTAGTCTATTTTAGAGAAAGTCCCATGTGCAGCTGAGAAAAATGTGTATTCTGATGTTGTAGGGTGGAACACTCTACATCTACTAAATCCATTTGCTCGCAGATTTGGTTCAGATCTGTTATTTCTTTGCTGAGTTTTTGTCCAGTTGATCTATCTCTTTGTGTCAAAGGGGTATTGAGCTCCCCTATTACAATAGTGTTATTAATTATATGTGTTTTCACGTCTGTTAGGATTTGTCTTATGTAGTTTGGTGCTCTGATATTTGGTGCATACATGTTTATGATTGTTATCTCATCCTCTTGCAGTTTCCCCCTAACAAGTATGTAGTGACCTTCATTATCTCTTTTGATTGTTGTCAGTTTGAAGTTTACATTGTCTGCAAACATAGTAGCTACACCTGCTTTTTTCTGAGTTCCTGTTGCATGGAGGATTGTTTTCTATCCTTTGACTTTCACTCCATGGATTTCCTTTTGAGTAAAATGTGTTTCCTGTATACAGCATATCATTGGATTTTGTTTCTTAATCCATTCTGCCAGTCTGTTTCTTTTGACTAGTGAATAGAGGCCATTTACATTTATGGTTATAACCGATATGTGTGGACTTATCATTGTCATGTTATTTACTTGTGTTGGTTTCCTACTTTTCCTACTTGTTTAATTGCTTGCTCTTCTTGACTGTTCCTTTCTATTGTTGTTTTTGAAATTGTGGTCTTTTTTTCTCTGTCTAGAATATCTTTTAGTACCTTTACAATCATGGTGTGGCACTCATGAAGTTCTTCAGTTGTTCTTTGTCGTAGAACTATTTTACTTCTCCATTGAATTTGAAGGAGAGCTAGATAGGGTACATCAGTCTTGGTGGGAAGCTATTTTGTCTCAGGACCTGTAATACCTCGTTCCAAGCTCTTCTCGATTGGATAGTTTGTGTTGAGAAGTCTGCCGTGATTCTGAAGGGCTTTCCTTTATAGGTAATCTGTTTCTTTTCTCTAGCATCTTTTAATAGTCTGTTCTTTTGCTGAAGATCTGGGATCTTGACTATTATATGTCTGGGTGTAGTTTTATTTTGGCTATGGTTAGTTGGAGTTCTATATGCCTCATTTAACTGTATATCAGGTTCTATTTCCACACTTGGGAAATTTTCTGCTATTATTTCTGCAAATATTGTTTTTATGTCATTTGTATTGCCTTCTACTGATCCATTGACTCCAATTAGTCGTACATTATTCCTCTTTGCCTTGTCGTGCAGCTGTTGAATTGATTTTTCCTGGCTCCTTGTTGATTTTAAGAGATTATTTCTTTCAAGATCACTAGCTGCCATGCTGTCTTCAAAATCTAAAATTTTATCTTTGACTTCATTCAAGCTTTTTGGCAGCTTTCAATGTAAGCTTTGATTTCCTGGATGTCTCTTTGAATCTGGTTCGTGTGTTCTAAGTCATTTCTATATTTTTCATTTACTGTTTCTGTCCATTGCCTATGTTCTTCTATTTTCTTATATGTTTCTTCTTCAGATGTGCTGAGCAGTTCTTTCATTATTATTGTCACTTCACTTTTTTGCCTCAGAGATTGTTTCTGATCTGATCTCTTCTATGGCCAGATGAAGTTATTTCTTTACTTCCATTGCAATCATTTCAGCAATTTCAGGTGTATGTTTACCAAGTTCTACTATGTTGATGTCTCCTGAACTTGTTCTGAGTGGGGTGGTGTTCTGAGATTGTGCTTTAGTCCTTTGCCTTGTCATGTTTGATACCAGATGCAGAAAGCTCACTCTCCTTGTTCCCTAGCAGCTCAGCCAAGGCTGGTAGTGTCCCTAGTTTTCCTGGTGGTCAGGCTTGCCCCTCAGTGTCCGCTGAGATGCACTGCTTAGTCTAGGGTTTTCTGCCAGATGATGAAGTGTATATAGTTCTCCCAGGTCTCAGATGTGGACCGTGATGTCAGCTGATGTCAGCCCATCTCATCCAGAATCCTCTCGTAGTTCAGGGCATACATATGACCCAGAATCCGGTTGCACTGGTGGCACAATCCTGGACCATTGGACCTGTGTCCCCAGGCAGTTCAGGTTACAGGCAAAGCCAGACACAAACTGCAGTGTCAACAGTGTGTGGACCACCTGATTCTGTGTCTCCAGGCAGTTCAGGATGCACACAGCAGCTAGACATGGGCCACACTGACAGAGGTCACAGACTGCCCATCTCTGTGACCTCCAGGATGTTGGGGTGCAAGCAAGGCCCAAACCCGAACTGCAATGTCAGCAGTTCGTGGAGCACCTGCTCCAATACCTCCCTGGGTTCTGGGCATGCACAGAGATGGTGCACATGCGAACCCCAGTGAGAGCAGTTTGAGGGCCTTCTGAGAGCGGATCTCCTGTCTGGTTATCTCTATAAATTATAATTTCATCATAATGTAAACTGATGTGTTTTTCTTTGCCTTTTATGACTTCATTTGAAGTGGGAAATAATGAGCTCAATGTATATACATCACTTCCTCTTTATTAGGGAAGCTTCATGGAATTTATGTGGATGATTACTTTATGCTATGGAAAACATACTTATTGCTACCATAGAGATAACCCCAAGACTTTGGTTTAGGGAAAATGAGATAATTAAAATATTTGTCACAGTAGGTCTTAGCCTGAGTGAGGCAGAACTCTAAGGGGAAAATTCAGTCATGGATGAATGGATTGAAGAAGGAACCATGTAGAAGAAAAAAAATTTTTAAGTATGAACTCTGTTGAGGATCTTAATCCAAATGTCCTGAGTATACATAAGAAAATTTTTCTTTCTCCTATCTGATGCCCAGCTCTATAAACTCAAAATCACTTCAAAAGTCACAATAAGAAATTTGTGTAGGGAGCAAAATCAACACAGTTATCTTTATTTGCATTCTGATTTATATATTCCACTTTTAGATCAGAGTGACCACAATGTGATACTGATATCTGAAGGTGAGAAAAGAGTGTTAATTAAGCATACTCCTATTGTTATTTTCTTATATAGATAAAAATAAAACTTGTAAAAAATTGAGACAAAAATTTTATCCCCCATCAGCTCAATATGTTATCTTTTGGGGGTTGGGGCATATACCAAGAATCAAACTCAGGACCTCATGCTTGCCGAGCAGGTGCTGCACCACTGGCCTACAACCCCAGCCCCAATATGTTATGTTTTTAATTTTTTTGTCAGTATTTTTAAAGGACGTGTTGGTACAGGAATACAAGAAGCTGTATTCCAATAATACAGACTAGTTTTCTAGTCCTGGTTGAGTCTCCACGAGCCTAAAGACGGTCCTCAGATTTCAGGTATATCTGCAAGAATCATGTACCCCCAATAATCTGAGCTGGGATGGAGTTAATTCTGCCTACTCCAAATTTGTTTTTGTTGCTTATTCCCAAGATGGCATTGTATATGTAATCTTGAATTTGCTTTGATTGCTTGTTCATTATTCTATGTCCTATGATGAGGAGCTCCTATTTCTATAACATCATTATTGGACGAAATAGCTCATTAAAATACAGTGTACATAATTGCATCACATTTAATTCCTAATTTTCAGAGGTAATATCTAGTTACTACTTTGCTTACAATATTTATTTTCAATGTTCCCAAATATTTCACTCACACAAGTGATTGACTTCAAAGGGCAAGTAACTTCATGGAAAGTTTACCATTTTAGCTCCCACACAGTAGGCTTGTTTGCAAGGTCACTGGCAGCATCTCACTGTGACCTACCTCTGTGTACCACTTTCAGATATATTCATGCAAGCTCAGAGGAAATACTTACTTGACTTACTGACCACATCATAAATGAAAACTCACCCATGCCACTAGATTCATAAATATTTGCCTATTATTTTCTAAATATTCATGGGGTTTTTCTCTTTTCAAGTTTATTAAATTTTAGGGGCTGGGGATTTAGCTCAGCGGCAAAAGCGCCTGCCTG
>NW_004955419.1:21903955-21905971 GCF_000276665.1 Chinchilla lanigera | reverse complement strand
AAAAAAAAAAAAAAAAAAAAGTTTATTAAATTTTAATTGATTTTGTATTCATCCTCCTTGTTATTTCAGTAATTGCCCATACATCAGAAAAGCACACTAATATCTGTGCTCTGTGGCTTGAATCTGCCTTGAAAATGTCCCAAACCAGTCAGAAAAAAAGATCCCTGAGAATGTTTGTCAAAGATATCCTCAGGGTCAACCTAGAAATCGAAATTTCTAGGGGATAGACTTAAACTGAATGTTTTATAAGAACCAGTGAATTTTATCGTATGGGAATGATAAGAAGCCCTGACAAGAAGCATTAAGTGGAAAAGCTTGAACCTAACCTAGGCCCCACTCCCACCTAACCAGGTAGATTTTGTACAATGTTTCATGAAACTTCATGTGATTTTAATATCATTTGTCATTGCACCACCTCGCCATTGTCTTGAGTCTTGCCTAGGTCTCACCTTGCAGTTTATTCCTTCTCAAAGATCATTGCAACGTTTTCAAAGAGCCATGAAAGGGTGATGAGAAAGTGTTGACGATTAGGACAAAGCTGATGATCTAAACAACTCTCAGCCAGCACAGGACCTTATCAGTCCAGACTGGCTTGTGCAGCACCATAGAAAAAAGTCATCATTACAAATAATTATATGACTTCATATGCTTTATAGTGTGAAAATAAATTATGTAGGGAACAAAAGCAAGGCTTTGAATGTCAAAGAAATGAAGGGTAACAAGAGCCTCCCCTGGAGAATGATTTATTTAGAAGGTGTTAACAACATAAAGAAAGAATAACCTAAGTATTCACTGAATGAGGCACGGGCTGCAGTGATAATACTAAAAGTAATGATAATAAATAAAACATCCAGGATATTTATTGGGTTATTATTGTACTTCAATCATTCTTCTAAATCCTTTACATGTAGTAATTTAATACAAACAACACTGTGAGTTGGTGTTGATAACATTTAATTCAATTTCATCAGTCATTTTGTCACGCTGACTTTCCAAATGAACAATGTAAGTAAAGAGAAATTTAATGGCTTATGTTGTTTACAAATCAGGTACATGGTGGAGCTTGGATCAATCTAATTTGATGCAAACCCTTTCCTTTAACCATTACTTTATTTTATTTCCCATAATAAACTGAATGTCCTTGAAATCACATTTCCCTTTCATCTTTACCAATAGGCAGCTCTAGTGGAAAAAAAGGAGATCACATTCTTACAGAGATCATGATTGGGGACAAACCTCTACATCCTTGAATTTGACTTTCTTAAGCATGCAATATATCCAGACAGATTTAGGGTAACTCAGAGTAATACACAAATCAAAACGAGTACTGCCATGCTCATCCAAGCCTTTGATGATAGTCAGCAATATAATCTCTTATATATATTCTCTCACTCAAAGATGGGAAAGTGCTGAGGTATGAATCCAAGTGGGCATATTATTCATTTCTCCCATCTCAGCATCTACACTAATAATCTCAGAGTCTGTCATGCAACTGAAGTTGCAGATATCTCCTTCTTGAACTAGAGGTTTTAAATAGGCTAACTATTAAAAAGGTGTGGCTAATTACTTTAAGGAAAATATACAAAAACTCTAAGGAAAACAGAAAAAGTTAATAACGTCAAAAACTTCTGTGTAAAATTGCACTGACCTAAGACATTTTGACTCAGTTTTAATTTTTTGTGGAACTACACATAAATGAAGTGACTTTAGTGATTATGTAGTCATTCATGTTTTATGTGTTTCTATCTGTAGACTCAGTCTCAAGTGAACACCAGCGTTTCTAATCCTGTACTCACCTATGTCCCGTTCCTTCAGTCAGGCAAAAAATAATAAAATATAAATATAAAAACAAGCCACAGACTGGGGAATAATATGTATAAAACATATCCAATAAAAGATTTGCATGTAGAATTTATAAAGAAAGCCACAGACTGGGGAATAATATGTATAAAACATATCCAATAAAAGATTTGCATGTAGAATTTATAAAGAGATCTTGTAACTACATCTCCAATC